>NC_056763.1:10867434-11167434 GCF_018687715.1 Carya illinoinensis | reverse complement strand
TCAAGTGGACAATTTACTGTTAGAAGTGCATATCAAGTGTTCAAAGAGGTTGAGAAAAATAGAACTGAGTGTGAGGGATTGAAGAATATGCTTCTACAGAAACTATGGCAGGATTTATGGAGTTGTTCTTCTTGATTTCACAGAGTTGTTGGCACATGCACAACTTAGCTACATTTGAAGATAAATGCATCCTTATTGAGTAGGCTATTAGACATGTCATGCCATGCCAGTACAGAGTGAACAATTGAATGTTTATACGACTATATTTCAAAACCTACATAGTGTTGGCATTGGTTCTCTTTTGAGGGATTGTAAAGTTGAAGTTCTAATGGCAATCAATAAAAAAGAAAAAGAAGTCAATGATGCTGCAGAAATTGAGAGGCTTGCTATCTTTAGAGGCATTCTCAGTTGAGTGTCCATCTGGGTATCCATCACATCTATGGCATTGGTTGGGAATGTCATTAAGGATACTAAGGAACTTATGCAATGTTTCCAAAGTTGTGAAGTCAAACATCATTCTCCAACCTTGCATAGTATAGTAATCATTCTCCAACCTTGCATAGTTTGGGCAAAGTTGTAGAGTTGAAAAAGAAAATTCTATCACAGGGTGGTAAGGAGGTTCTAATTAAAGTTGTTGCTCTTGCAATACCAATATACTCTATGAGTTGTTTTAAACTATCAAGACGCTTATGCCATGAGCTGGAGCAAATGATGACATGTTTTTGTGGGGACGGAGGAAGGATTAACACAAAATTCATTAGCCAAGCTGGGCAAAGATGTGTGAACATAAGCAGGCTGGAGTTATGGGTTTTAAGGACTTTAGAACATTTAATGATGCTCTCTTAGCAAGGTTGGAGAATTATGCAAGTTCACAACTTTGGAAACATTGCATAAGTTCCAACCTTCCAAAGCTTATGCCCTGCTTCATACATAGTACAGTAATCATTCTTTTTTTTTTTCTGTTTTCCATTTATTTATATACAGAAAGAATAACTCTATTCTAAAACCCTCTACACATCACACCATCAAGATAACTTAATTTGGAAAATAAATTTTATAAACTAAGAAGAAGAAGAAGAAGAAGAAGAAGAATATATCGCACCAAATGAAATACGAAAAAGTGAAACAAAAATTGAAAATAAATTGTGTTAAAACGCATTAGACATTTAAAGATCAGATGAGAATGCAAAAAGATAACAAGATGACCCCAAAAAGGGGGTGTCAAGTATGAACAACAAACAACAATTATTGAGGAAAAAAGAACAGTGGAGAGAAGGAAGGGAGGGAGGGAAGGAGGTAAGGAATATAAAAACAAAAGAAAATTGCATTTTGTGCTCTAGAGTAAGCTTTGCCTCAGAGGTAGTGACAATTAGATATCATCACAATCATATCTGATAATACGTGCATTCCAAATACATCATTGGCAAATCATAAAATGTTTAAAGCTATTATATCAAGCAAATAGATTATGGTTGCAGCATACAACACATTCCGTAATACAAAACCCTGCATACAATAGATTTTCATCTGTTCTGTTGTCAATCGCTCAAATCAAGTTGAAGTATAATCAGTTAAACACTGACAATCAGTTAAAAAGTTTAACGCAAACCAAACCAAGAACATATAGTTCGATTAAAAAATTTCATACAACTTAAAGACGAAATAAGAACAGAACTTGGAAAACAAGACACACTGCTTATATCTTAAAAAGTACATATGTTAGTGAGTGCAAATACTCTGCATCAGAGAGATTCCCATTAGAACAAGTCATCATCCTCCGAAGGAGTACAGATGTCCCTGTCTGTTTTATCATCACCTGCAGTGTAGTCCATATGCCATCAAAGGAATGTGATTTCCATAACCCAGAAATAAAAAGAGGTGAGCCAACATCTATGTTGAGCACCACATATTCAAGAAAATATAACAAATAACAAAACTTAAAAGTATTAAGATACCTAAAATTTCAAGCCATTATCCCAAAAAAATAATAATAACCGAAATACAAAACCCGAAGCATGCATGTTCTACATAAAAAGAAAAAACAAGAAACAAAACAGAGAGAAAACTTTGAGCTCATAGCAAGAATATTGATAAGCTGCCTCATTGCCGATGCGATTTTGGAAATTGACAATATTTAATGTATTTACCGAACTTTGTAGGCAGGCAAAGTAGCTGTAAACATGTTAATAAAAAAAAAAAACCTATGCCTCAGATATTAGATTAATTTCACAGAGATCAATCTCAGAGTATATTTAACACCATCATAGGCACAGGCAGATTTCACCAGTCTTTAAAGGAAAACGGAAAAATAAGATGATCCGTAGAATTTGACCTGGGGCTTGAGAAATAAAGCTAGGTTTGAGAACAAATTGAACAATGGAACTCAGAAACCAAAAATCCTGAGGACTAGTGTCCTAGAGTTAGGGTTTACAGTGTTTATATAGAGCGACTGAAACGGCGAAACGAAGCCGCTTCGATCTATTGCATAAGAAACCACGACCGTTGATTTAAGAAAAAGAAAAACAAAATGAAAAATAAAATAAAATAAAGTACGGCTGTATCCGGAAGCCATTGTGAGTTTATGAAATGAGAGACGTTGGCCCAAAAAGAAATATAGTAAAACAAAATTTATAAATTCAATTTGGTAATGATAGATTTATCACTCTTTTATCATTATTTTATTATTTGTAGTGAATTAAGATTTATTACTCTTTATTTTCTTTTAAGTATTTTTTTAATATTTTTAATCATTAAGATAAAATTTTAAAAATATACAATTTTATTGATAGTCACTTTCTTAATCATTAAGTAAAAGAAAAATTTTTTAAAAATTAAAAAATTTAAAAAAATGGTGGAAGAGTTGTAGAATAGTGGTAAGACTATCATTATTCAATTCATAATGCTTGACGTGGTATGTCGTAAAATTCTTTTATGACATACCATATCAAAATATGTTAATATATAAGTTTATTTTTATAAAATCACATACAATATATCTCAAAAGAAACATAATATCTTTTAGTTTTTCTAGCTAATTTTTCTCATATAACACTCTGCCATAACTTTTTAGACACATAGACTTTCCACCACAATTAGTGTGAACTACACAAAATGGAATTATCAACTACACAGCCCCCTCCCTTTCCCCTGCGCGAAATAGAACCCATTTCCCTTTATGTGATATCCCTTATTTTCTTGTATTTTAAAGTATTGATTTTATTAGTTTTTTTATTGGTTCTTTTATTTTAAATTGGTTATTATTATTTTGGTTGTAGTATTTCCTTGTTATCACTATCTAAGTTGTGTAATTTATTTTGATGTACTTTTCTTGATATAAATTATTATCTATTATTTAATTACTCTCTATTTTAAATTATTTTATTGTTGTGTTTTATTATTTTATTTCATTAATATTTAGTTGTAGTATTTTTATTAGATTTTATCTATTTTATTATGCATTTTTATTTTGTTGGGTCCTTCCTTTTCAGATTGGGTTAGTATTTTGGTGTGGGTTTTCTTTCCAATTTGGCCCCAGCCCATTCAACTTTGTGAAGCCCAGCCCGTGAGCTTTGCATTCCAGTCCCTTTCATTCCCATAAATAGCGTTGTTTTGGCCTTTTGCACTTAGGGCTTTGTTTTCTTCTTCTCCTCTATGCCAAATAGCCTCTCCTTCTTCTTCATTTTGGTTTCTTCTTTTTCTTCTACAAATCTGTGTGCATCTGCACTTTGATCTTTCAGAGTTTTTCTTTCTGTCATTGTAAGTGATTTTTCAAAAACTTTTCTTGAGATTTAAATATATTTATATGCTACTTGTTTCTACAGTCTGATTGGTTGTGATGGGCCTAGGGTCCGTGAAGTGTTGGAATTGTTAACTGAGGTTGTTGCCGGATGTAGGCCTTGGGCTGAATTGAAGGATGAGATTACGAGTGTAGTGGTTTGTGCACTTGGGATTGTTATCGATATATTTGATTTGATGTGTGTTATGCCATGTCATTCAATATACTGTTTGCATGCATTTTCATGCGTTATGATTAAAAACTGGATTTTTTTTTTTTATTTAGAAAGGATTTTTGGATGCGTGGTATCCCGACTCCAAGCCAAGATGAAAAATTATCTCGGTGGAGCTCTATTGGTCAATTGGCAGCGTATAAAACTGAGTGACGTTCCCTAGATTGTCTTTGGGCTGCAATGGGATCAGACTAGATGATAACACTCTCGTGCCGATTCTGTGGCCCCTCTACTGGCGGGAGGGTTAGAGGATGCTTGGTCATGAAAGCGCTAGGCGCAGAGTTAGGCATTGCTGGTTATGAAGTCACATGTATGGTCGTTACTCGTGGTGTGACGAATGGAGTTAGGATGTGCTGATGGTCCCTAGAGGAGACCATGTGCATGCATAATATATGGATATATGTGGGCCATTTTATGAAAAAATTATAGATTTATAATTAGGTAATTTTCTTGGAAAAATGGCGGATTGAAATAAATGGATGTATTTTAGGCCAAATGGGTTTTTGGCGTGTGTTGAAAAAATATATCATTTTTAGAAAAAATGATAGTTTTGTTTCTTGCATATTTTATCATGTGGATGCATACATATTGGCTGTATTAATATGTTTTTATCTCTTGGATTATTTGGTTGATTACTTATTGAAATTCATAATCTTACCGTGATATTCTTACCCTATAGTTCCGTTTTATGAAATCGTAGATTTTGATGCAGAGGATGACGTTGAGCCTGAGGGATTGACTCCGCCAGAGGAGTGACTTGTGATCGCTTGTTGATCATGGAATTGTTTCCCTTTTTTGGTTATGTATTTTGGCTTTTTACTTTATTTTGCTAAATAACTGTATAGCCTCTTTGAGAAACTTCTACAATCATGGTTTTGTTTTTAAAATTCTGGTACTTAGTTGGATGCCCTTTATTTCTCTGTTGCAATTTCTTTTATTGCACTAAATTGCATGTTGCGGACACTCTAAGCACTTGGCGATTGGGGTGCGTGACCTGTGTGGTCCTCATCCCAGTGTCACAACTTCCACTTGTTCGCACGTGAAGGTCAGGGACGCCACACTCTTCCCTTGAGTGAAATCGTCCCCCTCCCTTTTGCAGCAGCTAGCAGTGCCCGCCCACCCCCTCTCCCTACGCAATTCTAAGCACGAATGTGTTGTGTGTCATGTTGAAGTCCAAAAAATTGATTTACTCCAATGGCATGAATCTTGTTAGCCTCTTAGTGATGATGTCCTCAACACTCATGAGTTCCCACATTTCAATCCTTCTCGAATATGAAGGTATGATTCTTCTAAACTTCAATTCCAGCAAACATATGCAATTTTCACCGTTTATTTTATATGCCATTAAAACCTTGAGATTATTTTTAAAAGAACTTGCTAATGTTCTCTATTTCTCTCCCCCTTTCAGTCATATTACTCCATCCACAAAGAAGAAAAGCCCAGTATTGATTGGTAGCTAATAGACTTGTTGCAGCCAGAGTACGCTTAGCGCACCCAAGGATATTAATTTGCAGTTAAAAAAAACACAAAAAAAAAGCTTAAAATTTTTATATGGGCATCTTTTGTTTGAAATTACCCTACTTAGTAAGAGAAATTGGGAGTATGTAATTGCTTGCAGAAGACTTGGCTCTAGACTAGTAGATGAATTCAACAAGGCCATGATTCAATGGAAAAAAAAAAAAAAACATGACGGAGAGACGAGCGATAGAAAAGTGGTGGGCCAATCGATTTGGGTTTTTGGTTTTGTTTTGGTTGTTAAAGTGACTGTATCATGGGGTGGTTGTTACAAACCAATTGTTTTGCACATGACCAATAACGGTGAGGATAATGGGGATGGAAAACGGTGAGCATGAAGGTGTCTCCAATTCATGAAGATCTAGTGTGATGAGATTCATTGTACTTTAGGTGGAATTAGTAACGTGGCAAGTTGTGATTGGAGAGCTACTATTCTCGGTGAAAGAGCCCGAACATCCAACAGTGGTTTCCCAAAAGAATATACTAATTTATTTGGTGTATATATATAGAGGGCCGACTTAATAGATTTTGAGGCTAAGGTGAGAAGTTAAAATATGACATTTTTCTTGTATCAAACTAACCTAGGTTATATCTAATTATATTTTTATTTAAAAATTATTCTATTTCTCTCTCTCTCTCTCTCTCTCTCTCTCTCTCTCTCTCTCTCTCTCTCTCTCTCTCTCTCTTTCTCTTTTTTAAGTTTTTCATATCCAGATGCACATTTTCTATTAGACATATTTTATAGTAAAAAGGAATAATATCTACTATATAAATTCTTATCTACTATGCTTATGAATATTCTAGAATAAAATAAATATTAACATAAAACAATTGAACCTAATTTAACAAATGGGCTTCACTTTAATATAACAAATGAGCTCCACTTTTATATAAAAATGTTAATTTGCATAATAAAATAAATTAACATTAGAGAATTTTAAAAAAAAAAATAAAAAAAAAAAACAAAATTTGAAAAAAAAAGAGTCAAGGAATACATGATACATGGGCCATGTGTGACGCCCCTAACTCCCACGTACGGACACAGGAAAATCGAGACGTCGAGATGATGACAATACGGGTCACACATCCCATCGCCAAGTGTCAAGTATGTGTACATGCAACATGTGTACAAAATAAAACCACGCAGTGGATAATAAAGTCGTATAACTAAGTACCAGAATTTTTTGTTTAATTACAAACTAGCTTAAAAACACATGTAAATAAAATATTACATGTTCAACAACATCTCAAATCCAAATACATATCATAAAAACAACTACGAATATTATCCATAGATAAGCACTCCAAATCAATACACCGGCGGAGCCGCCTCCTCGGGCTCAGCCTTCTCATCCTCAACCTCTGCATCAAAATCTACGGTACCAAAAATGGTGCCGCAGGTAAGTAATATTCCAAACACCACAAGATAAAAATATATTAAAGCCACAAAAATATGCATGAAAGTATGCCCAATGCACATATCCCAAAAATCCACATTTTTACCACGCACGCCAAAATCCCATTTGGCCCAAAACATATCCTTTAATCATATCCTCGCCATTATCCCAGATAATGGCCCAAAAACCAGTCTCGCCATTTTCCCAGAAAATGGCCCATTAACCAAACCATCAGAGCACTGTAGGCAGGAATCGCAGGCGGGACTCTACCACCATCCATGCTCACCACCATCCCTACGCGTGCACCGTAGGCGGAAATCACAGGCGGGACTCTACCACCATCCTTACGCCGCGTGCACCATAGGCGGGAATCGCAGGCGGGACTCTACCACCATCCATACACGTGCCTCTGAATCAAACCAATCAATCCATACGTTCATATATACCAATAAAACATTTCTCGCTTGAAAACCCAGTTTTCAATATTTTTAACACATGCATATGCGTGCACAATGCAATGCAAATGATACGACACCAATTAACCAACAATTTCCAAACATCCATAACAACCAAACAAGCAACTCCGTCCTCAATTCCATCCGACCCCCGACTCCTCGGACTCAGTCCAGAATAACCAACCAGTCATGAATAATTATTGTAAAAGCAATAATATATTTAAATCTAAAATGAAGTTTGGAAAATACTTACAGTGCTATGAGATAATTTTCGAAGGATCGGCGAGCAGCAAACGGCGAAAAGAAAGCAATGTAACAGTGTAAAAACACTGGGCCGTGGGTTGTAAAATACCCACTTTTGAACGGGGACAAACCAAGGCTCGGGATTGATAGGGAATGGCTTAGAGGTGTTTATGAAGCTAGTGGAAGTGAGGGTCGGCCGTGGGTGGCGGCGAAAACGGCGGTAGGAGGCCAAAATACCCAAATCGGAGAGTTAGCTCGTGGGGACTGTTTCGGCGACTGATTGAGACCGGAAATGGGTGGTTTAGGACGGTAAGGAGTCGGTGATGAAGTGGTGAGGAGGTGGTTGCCGGAGGTGGAGCGACGGTGGCAAATCGGAGGAAACCCCGCTCGGCTTGAAGATGGTTTTCCGGCTAAAGGGCGGCACGGTTGGAGATAAAACTTGGTGGGGTGGTTCACCGAAGGGAGGGGAAGAAAAAGGTGGTGGTGCTGTGGGGCACGTCGCCGGCAAACGGCGGTACTGGGCGGCTGGGTGCTTCGGCGTGAAGGAGAGAGAGAGAGAGAGAGAGAGATGAGAGAGAGAGAGAGAGAGAGAGAGAGAGAGAGAGAGAGAGAGAGAGAGAGAGAGAGAGAGAGAGAGAGAGAGAGAGAGAGAGAGAGAAATCGCATGGGGGGTGTCGACGCACGGAGAAGAATGAAGGAAAAAAAAAAAAAAAGAAAAAGAAAGAAAAAGAGAAGAAAGAGAAAGGAAAAAGAGAAGAAAAGATGGGGAAAATAAATGAGATCCAATCCTCACCTCTGGGGTTCAACAACTGATCTAACGAAAATAACTTTAAAAGCAATAAAATCAAGAAAATATCTTAAACATAACGTAAAGCTAAAATATAATAAATAACTAGTAAAAACTAACTATTTAATTTTAAATCCAAAAACAAGCTAAAATAAATTAAATAGCAATTTAAACTCAAATAACAAATAAATCCAATTGAAATCCGATAATTTAAAATAAAAGAACTATTATTTTAATTAAATTAAAATATTCCTTCAGTGAAAATACACGTAAAAACGGGGTATCACATCCTCCCCCCTTAAAATTAATTTCGTTCTCAAAATTTGTGAGATCAAACATCAGTGCCAAGCAGGATACAATCTACAACTCATATTATACTTGAGAAAATCATACCATCAACCATTTCCACACAAGTATGAATAAAGCTCTCTCCAAATATACTCCTATAAGCAATTCCATCATATTCGTACTAGTCTTCCAGCGACGCATCACGTCTAGAACTCCTAAAGCGGCCACATAAAATGGAATCACCATATCCACAAGACCCTCAAAACCGCATCCAAGAAAACTCCAATAATTATTACTTTTTAGAATGAATTGTATTAACCTCAATCAACTCTTATGCTAGATTATCGAACTTTCATTGTATACCATATCTTGGTAATCTAATAGTCACTTCCAAAATAAACCATCAATAATCATAATTTGCACAACTAAATTATTAATTTTCCATTAAAAGTTCAAATCACTACTAATTCCTCAAAATCAGCAAAACATTTGAATACCTAATTATCTCCAAAATTCACGCTTCCGTGCGCACTCTGATAACTCGCCAAAATGCAAAAAGATTATATCCTCATAAATCAACACCATTGAGTACAAGCTAACTCAACACCTGAAAATAAGAAAATCATTTACCCCACTTCGATAGAAAATAAAATCTCCCAAAATCATGAATTATCACTCCTATCCCTCAATTATCTCTAGCTACCTTAATCAAATCAAAGTTCCTCATTGACACCCATGATCATCAACAAAAAAGACAATATCAATCAATTGCAACCTTCCAAATTAAAAACAAGTAACATTATCTCAGAATACGCCAATCTCATCTAAGATAAAGAACATAAGGCTCGAATCTGTCCCGACCAACTAATAAAGCACCTATAACTCCTACCCAACAACTTACACTTTCTAGATCATCACCTAAATTTCGAATATCGTCTAATTTAGGGATAACTAAATTCACTACAAACCACGATTAAATTCACCATAACCTTAATGAACCCTTCTTGTAAACTCGCTTACCTACTTCTATTCTCATAACCCTAATATTAGCACAACTATTTCCTTTAATTGCATACAAAAATAAATCTCAAGATAGGCCATGCTATTCAAATCTCCAATCCACCAAAACTATTGCACTAAACTCCTGAGTCCTACCGCTTATTACCTCACGTATCTGGTTAGGCTAATCACAGTTGAACCCTAAGCTTCCACTTTCAAGATTTTATTATCCACCACACATGACAACTCAACAATCTCTCTTCAAGTTAAATAAAAATGTCTATAATTCTCCCAACTGGACACTCAAACTCCAAAGGAAAGTATAGTCTTAAAATTTAAATTCCTATGTGACCTCAAGTCACAATTAATTCTTGAAGATAATCTCAATCATTAATGCCAACCATCACTCCAATTGGTAACCCGCTTCAACTGTTCACTCCGATCAACTCACCAAGAACTCGAAGTTAAGATCTATTGAATTTAATACTATCACATCTAATCCACTTCAGTACTCACCAAAGCCACTTCTCTTAAGCCAAAATGAGACTAGGATTTGTACTCTCTGAAATCCATACACCCTCACCACCACTATAAATGGAGCTCATGTACCCTTAGCTAAGACCAATAATCATTCCAACGTATAAGTGATCCATCACTTCCATTTCCAACATCCGTACCTTATCCTCGAAATAAACAAAATTCATTTCCCAAAACCTGCACCATCTATTATCCTTAACTTGATATGGATCAATCCTAAAATCTACTACTAAAACTTCAAGCTATGACATTTATTTTCTTGAATACGATACAAATCTTTAATCCTCAGATAATTACACAAACTAAATTAATACCTTCATTCCCCAAATAAATATTCTCCTTAAAAATTTCCTATATTTATCATTCAACCATGATCAACCTCATTTTTGTGGTTACAGCCTAATCAATCTCCAAAATATATCAAGCTCACGCACCAAGTCTGTGAAACTAAAACTCCAATCTTATCACACTTCAATCCATCAATTCTGCGAATTCTAAAACTTTAAATTATACAAGCATCATTTTATGAAATCCTCAAGTTCGATGACCTTAAACCTAAAACATCACCTCATAAAGTTTGTAAATTCTAAAACCCCAATGTTATCAAACTATTTTTTTTTTTTTTCAAAGTTGGCAAAATCTAAAACTTCTAAATTAAGTAATCCTTCAATTGCTCATTGAACCTACCACCTTAAAATCCATAAACTTATTCTTGAAGTTCGTTGAACTTATAGTTCCCTACTCCATAGACTAGCACATGAATTCTACAGAACTTCGAACTTCAATCATCTTAAGCGACCTAAAGCTAATTCCCCTCCTTAGTTGCAACTTGCATTCCTACTCCCAAGAGATCGCCTAAACCATGTCGTTCCCTTCTAGCCACAATATTATAAAAGTAACCCACCCCAATAAAATTCAAACCTATTACACTAAGTATTTATTCCTACCAACAACATTCTTAATAGTACCGTCCTCCTGCCATAGTATAATCCTCAACCCCACTTTTAACTCCGGACAAAACAAAACAAAACAACTTAAAACAAAATAAATAAAATAACATACATTGAAATAACTAAAACAAATAAAACAACATACTTTCAATTCAAATAACATCGAATCAAACCAAACCAAATCAAACGGAATAAAATAAAATAAATTCAAATCAAATAAAATCGAATCAAGTTAAAGAAAAACAATTCAAATTAAATAGATAAAATAATTTTAACTCAAGCTTTTAAAACTTTCTGGTACTCCACCTATGGGACATATGGTTTTACCCAAATCCGAACTGCTCTGATACCATCTGTGACGCCCCTAACTCCCACGTACGGACACGTGGAAATCGAGACGTTGGGATGATGACAACACGGGTCACTGACTCACTCACAAATGAGTAGCACTAAAGCTTTCCCAAGTGCAGGAGGATGTCGTGTAATAATTATGAATAAATTCCTAGATCATCTTCTTAGGAAAAGTTACTTAAAAATCAAACTCGTTGAAAAAGGTGAAAAACTTCACAAAGAGAAAATAAAATGATAGTATGTGCAATGGATGGAAAATGGGACTAGTCATGGACTAGATTCATGTTTTTAGATTTTGATTGTCGGATTGGAATGTAAAGGACTAATAGATTAAACTCAGAAATTAATAAAACTAAATTAAGAATTAAACTAAATTAGGAAGTAATTGACGAAACATGCACTGAAAATTGAAAAACCCCAAGATCAATGTTCTAGGATTCATCATTGTCTTCAAATAACAAATTCTCAAATTAAACCACCGTAATTGTAATCACTATTAAAATGAAAGCTTAACGAAACGATAAAAATAAATAACATGAATTAAATGAATAACAAATAAATTACTCAAACGTCTAAATCAAAATTCTCCAAAATAATTCAGAAACTTAAAACTGAAATGAAATAGCAAGTAGGGAATTGAAAAGATCAAGCTAATTGAATGGAGATGAAGATTCGAAGCGGTGGAGGAGGCTGAGCTGCAGTGGCAATTGGACCCCTCAAGGAGTTCTTCAATCTCCTGCAGTGTGAGTGAATGATCCAGTGGAAATTGTGTAGCTGCATGAATGATCGATTGTATGAATCCTCCTCTCCGAATCTGAATGAAAATCAATGGAAAATAATGAGTTCTAAGTGTTTCTCTACTCAAAACCGAGTTTTCCAGCCAAAGGTCCCTCCTAACATATATATACTTTGACCGCGAAATAAATTCTGATCTGTAAAATACGATATTCGCTCGAGCGGAGTGTTGAGCGAACATCGAGCGTTCGACTTTGCCTGAATTCGCTCGAGCGGCCAAATGCCTCCGCTCGAGCGATCTCTTTTCCCGCAACTCGCTCGAGCCCATTGTCGAGCAAAAGTCGAGCGTTTGAATCTGTCTGACCTCGCTCGAGCGGCCAGAAGCCGCCGCTCGAGCGATATGTACCATAATCCATACTAATCAACAGTTGATAAAATTAGAGCAGAAATTCATGCTTTTAATCAATTAAAATCACAACTTTGATTTATTCATTTTTCAATATAAAACCAATGATAAAGTAATGAAAGAATTAATATATATTGGTTCCAAAAGCATTAAAAATGCAATAATTCAGCTCAATCATACCCCCAACTAGCATTTTGATAATCCTTGAGCAAAATAGTGAAAATTAATTGAAATGAATATTGCATAAAGATCGAAATTCAAACAAAAACAATCAAACACAATTCTGAATTCTCACAAAAGTGACACGTTAGTACTCAACCCCCAAGGGTTATACCCATTAAGACTATCTCAACAATCTTTCACATAGAATTAAGGCAAATGTCTCAGAACTCAAATGTGTATGTGGAGCTAGACCGGTTGTGTGTTCCTCATTACTAGCCATGATTTGCCATAGTATTTTTCAACCTTAAGATTAATCATTGCTGATTCTAACTACCTCAAAGCCCAAGGGACTAGCAATTTTCAAGCCAGCTCTGTTTTTAAAGGTTGGACACTCAACTCCCAAAGTCTTGGGTAACTGTTTCTAGCCCTTTTTACTTAGTAAAGTTCACTAAGTAGCCTTTATTCATTTTCTCTCTCTTTTTTTCTTCTTTTTGTTTTTTTTTTCTTTTCTTCTTTTCTTTTCATATCATTTTCCTTTTTTTTTTTTCTTTTTTTTTCTTTTTCTTTTTGGCATGGCTCGGTAGTCCTGCAGTTTACTTCTCCAGCGTTAAATCAATGAATGGTAAATAAGGAACGCTACAAGCGTAAGCATGTGCAAAATGTCCTTCAAAATTTACCTTTCGTTCTACAAAATTTTTATCAAGTTTCATCTCAATAAGCATAACATCCCGGTGTTTCAAGCCACATATCAACAAAATATGATGTATCAAAAATCATGCTCTATGTTTAAGCTTGAAAATAAATCTTCACAAATGATCCCGCTCAACTACTCCACCAAGATGCTCAAATTTCATAAATCTTATTTTTTTATTTATTTTTTTAAAACTGTGCACACATGCTACCCCCAACTAGTGAGAGACATAGTCCTCAATGAGTCGAACGAAAGAAAACAAAGTGCACAAAAAAAAACAAGCAAAACAAACAAACAACATGAAATATAAAATCAAAGCAAAAGAACAAATAAAAATAAAGCAAGTAAAGAAAACTGTAAAGAATGAGAAACAAATCAAAACACTTCCCTGGGGTCTTGCACAAGCAAGATCTCTTCATGTGGATCAAAGACCTTCAGAAATGATTTTAGACGTTGTCTATTGACAGTGAAGCTATTACCATTCTTCAGATTGACAATGTCTACCGCACCATGAGGATGAACGGTCTTTACAATGTACGGCCCACTCCATCGGGATTTCAACTTTCCAGAAAAAATGTGCAAGCGAGAGTTGTAAAGAAGAACTTCCTGGCCAAGTGTGAAATGCTTTGGATGAATTTTCTGATCATGCAGAATTTTCATGCGTTCCTTTGCAAGCTGAGCGTTGTCACAAGCATTCCGACGAACTTCAACCAATTCATTGATCTGCAATTTTCTCAACCCTGAAGCTTCATCAAGTGACATGTTAACATGTTTTATGGCCCAAAGAGCTCGATGTTGAATATCAACAGGTAAATGACAAGCTTTACCATAAACTAATCGATAAGGAGACATCCCTAGATTTGTTTTAAAAGCTATCCTATAAGCCCACAAAGCATCAAGAAGTTTAACCGACCAATCTTTCCTATTAGGCTTGATGGTTTTCTCTAAAATAATTTTTATCTCTTTGTTTGTCAATTCAGCTTGCCCATTTGTTTGAGGGTGATAAGGGGTAGAAACTCTGTGTGTGATACCATATTTTTTCACAAGTGTAGAAAATGGTTTATTGCAAAAATGAGAACCCCCATCACTTATAATAACTTTTGGCATGCCAAAACGAGCAAACAAAAATTGCAAAAATTTCAGGACAACATGATGGTCATTTGTTTTGCAAGCAATGGCCTCCACCCATTTTGAAACATAATCCACAGCCAATAGAATATATGTGTTTCCAAAAGAAACTGGAAAAGGTCGCATGAAGTCTATTCCCCAACAATCAAAAATTTCTAAAGTAATAATAGGGGAAAGAGGCATCATGTCTCTTTTGCTAATGGATTCCAATTTTTGATAAGGCTCACAAGCCTTGCAAAAATTATAAGCATCTTTAAACATGGAAGGCCAGTAAAAACCGCTTTGCAAAATTTTTGAAACTGTTTTATTTGCGGAAAAATGACCACCACATGCACCCATATGACAAAATCTCAAAACTGAAGAAAACTCATCATCAGGAATGCATCTTCGAATCAATTGGTCCGAACAATATTTAAAAAGATATGGATCATCAAAGTAAAAGTGTCGTACCTCAGAGAGAAACCGACGCTTATCTTGGGTGGACCATTCAGAAGGCATTCTCTCAGTCACCAGATAATTGACTATGTCAGCATACCAGGGAGCTCTATCAACCACAAACAGCTACTCATCCGGGAAACTATCATCAAGAGGAAGGCTGACATTTGAAGAAGGAGATGATGACAATCTAGAGAGGTGGTCAGCTACCATGTTTTCAACTCCTTTCTTGTCCTTAATGTTGATGTTGAACTCTTGAAGTAATAGTATCCAACGAATCAAGCGTAGTTTTGCATCTTTCTTAGCCAACAAATACTTAAGAGCAGAGTGGTCAATGAAAATAGTAACAGGAGAACCAAGAATATAAGTCCGAAATTTATCAAGTGCAAAAACCACTGCAAGCAATTCTTTTTCAGTAGTGGTATAATTTTTCTGGGCATCATTCAAGGTTCTACTAGCATAATAAATCACAAATGGCCTATTATCCACCCGCTGCCCCAAAACAGCTCCTAAGGCATAGTCACTAGCATCTGTCATAATCTCAAAGGGAAGGTCCCACTACGGAGGTTGCACAATAGGAGCAGTGGTAAGCGATTTCTTAAGGGTATCAAAAGATTTTTGGCACTCATCAGTCCAAAAAAATTCAATATCATTTTGTAAAAGAGTGCACAAAGGTTTTGCAATAGATCTAAACCCTTGAATAAACTGCCTATAAAAGCCAGCATGACCAAGAAAAGAACGAATATCCCTAACCGTCCTAAGAATAGGAAGTTTAGATATTAATTGAATCTTTGCCTTGTCAACCTTTATACCCTCAGAAGAAACAATATGCCCCAATACAATGCCCTGAGTGACCATAAATTGACATTTCTCCCAATTAAGTAAAAGATTTTTTTCCTCACATCTCTGGAGAATACGTGCCAAATTATACAAACAACTCTCGAAGGATTTTTCAAAAACAGAGAAATCATCCATGAATATTTCACAAATATCATCAATCATGTCAGAAAAAATACTCATCATTCATCTCTGAAAAGTAGCTGGAGCATTACACAAACCAAAAGGCATTCTAGTAAAAGCAAAAGTGCCAAAAGGACAGGTGAAAGTGGTTTTCTCCTGATCCTCAGGCACTACAACAATTTGATAATAACCAGAATAGCCATCCAAGAAACAATAATATGCATTACCAGCTACTCTTTCCAAAATTTGATCCAAGAATGGTAAAGGAAAATGATCCTTCCTACTGGCTGAATTAAGTTTTCTATAATCAATGCACATTTTCTAGCCAATAACCATTCTAGTTGGAATCAACTCATTTTTATCATTTTTTATGACAGTCAAACCAGATTTTTTTGGTACCACTTGAGTTGGACTTACCCACTTACTGTCTGAGATGGGATAAATGATACCCACTGCGAGTAGCTTAAGCACCTCCTCTTTCACAACTTCCTTCATGGTAGGATTGAGCCTACGTTGAGCATCATGAACCGGTCTAGCATCGTCTTCAAGATGGATTCTGTTGGTACATACAGAGGCATCAATGCCTTTGATGTCGGCTATTGTCCAACCAATTGCGCCTCGATGCTTCCTTAAAACTTCAATCAACTGGGCTTCATCCTTCTGATTTAGCTTTGAGGAAATCACCACCGGAAAAGTGTCTTCTTCAGGATCAAGAAACACATACTTTAAATTTTGAGGAAGTGGTTTCAGCTCCAACTGGGGAACTTCTTCCTCTGAAGATTTAAGCATGTCTAGTGGTGGTAGAGCTTCAAACTGGGGTTTCCATCTTGCTCCCGCAAAGTGTACTTCAAGTGGTAAAGAAGAATCTGCAAAATAATCAAAAAAATCAAAGTCATCTTCATTGATATAATCAATTTTCTCATCAAGTAAAAATTCAGGTGTCTGAAAAATATAATCATCATCAGATAAGGGAGAAGTTGAGCAAATAAAATCTGTTGGTGTCAAACTCTCCATAGCATTCAAATCACTTGTGTCATCAAAATGTGCTAGCATCTTGCAAGCGTTGAAAACGTTCAACTCAAGTGCCATGTTTCCAAAAGTAAGCTTCAAAACTCCACTTCTGCAATTGATTAATGCATTTGATGTAGCTAGAAATGGTCTTCCTATGATGACAGGAGCTTGGTAAATAGTGGAGACCGGCTGCTGCATGTCAAGAACCACAAAATCCACTGGGTAGTAAAATTTGTCCACCTGAACCAACACGTCCTCTACAATACCCCTCGGTACCTTAACTGATCTGTCAGCCAACTGTAGCCTGATGGAGGTCTTTTTTAGCTCACCCAATCCCAACTGCTCATATACTGAGAATAGTAGCAAGTTCACACTACTCCCCAAATCAAGTAAAGCTCTCCCAATGCGTGATTCACCAATCATAATGGAAATGTTGGGAGAGCCGGGATCTCCAAACTTCTAAGGAGTCTCGCTCAATATCAATGCACTAACTTGCTCCGTTAGGAAAGCTTTCTTCTTCACATTCAGCTTCCTCTTCACTGTGCACAAGTCTTTCAAAAATTTTGCATATGAAGGCACTTGTTGTATGGCATCCAAGAGTGGAATATTGATCTTCACTTGCTTGAAAATCTCTTGAATCTCCGTGTGATACTTATTCTTTTGGCCAACTGCCAACCTCTGAGAATAGGGAACCACAGGTTGGTATCCCTTACTAGTCTCAACATCTACACTCATAGGCTTCTTCAGCTCTGGTCTCACTACCTCTGATTCTTTCTCAACTTTATCAGTATCTGTTACATCTTCAGGTGTAGGACCAACTACCTGTGTGTCTATAGGCATCTCTGGTTGGGGAACTTCCTTCCCACTTCTCAAAGTAAGAACTGCCTTTGCTGTCTAAATAACATCCCCCGAGACATTATGCACTTGCTGTTGTTGCTGCCTGTATACTTGAGGATTAGGCTGAGGCTGTGCTGGAAATTTCCCTTTCTCTAGAGTGCTCAAGGTTGTGCTCATCTTATTAATAGTGCCTCGCAACTCATTTATGGCCTGAGTGTTCTGATTATTTGTGGTGGCCTGAATCTCCATGAATTGCTTAAATGTATTGGCCATCTGAGCCTGACTTCGCTCGAGCGGCCAGAAGCCGCTGCTCGAGCGATATGTACCATAATCCATATTAATCAACAGTTGATAAAATTAGAGCAGAAATTCATGCTTTTAATCAATTAAAATCACAACTTTGATTTATTCAGTTTTCCATATAAAACCAATGATAAAGTAATGAAAGAATCAATATATATTGGTTCCAAAAGCATTAAAAATGCAATAATTCAGCTCAATCAATCACACATCCCATCGTCAAATGTCAAGTGTGTGTACATGCAACATGTGTACAAAATAAAACCACGCAGAGGATAATAAAGTCGTATAACTAAGTACCAGAATTTTTTGTTTAATTACAAAGTAACTTAAAAACACATGTAAATAAAATATTACGTGTTCAACAACATCTCAAATCCAAATACATATCATAAAAACAACTACGAATATTATCCATAGAAAAGAACTCCAAATCAATAGTGGAGTCGCCTCCTCAGGCTTAGCCTTCTCATCCTCAACCTCTGCATCAAAATCTACAGTACCAAAAATGGTGTCGCACGTAAGTAATATTCCAAACGCCACAAGATAAAAATATATTAAAGCCACAACAATATGCATGAAAGTATGCCCAATGCACATATCCCAAAAATCCACATTTTTACCACGCACGTCAAAATCCCATTTGACCCAAAACATATCCTTTAATCATATCCTCGCCATTATCCCAGATAATGGTCCAAAAACCAGTCTCGCCATTTTCCCAGAAAATGGCCCAACAACCAAACCATCAGAGCACTGTAGGCGGGAATCGCAGGCGAGACTCTACCACCATCCCTGCTCACCACCATCCCTACATGTGCACCGTAGGCAGGAATCACAGGTGGGACTCTACCACCATCCCTCCTTACCACAATCCCTACGCCACGTGCATCGTAGGCGGGAATTGCAGGCGGGACTCTACCACCATCCCTGTTTACCACCATCCTTACACGTGCCTCTGAATCAAACCAATCAATTCATACGTTCAGATATACCAATAAAACATTTCTTGCTTGAAAACTCAGTTTTCAATATTTAACACATGCATATGCGTGCACAATGCAATGCAAATGATACGACACCAATTAACCAACAATTTCCAAACATCCACAACAACCAAACAAGCAACTTCGTCCTCAATTCCATCCGACCCCCGACTCCTCGGACTCAGTCCGGAATAACCAACCAGTCATGAATAATTATTGTAAAAGTAATAATATATTTAAATCTAAAATGAAGTTTAAAAAATAATTACAGTACAATAAGATAATTTTTGAAGGATCGACGAGCAGCAAACGGCGAAGAGAAAGCAACTTAACAGTGTAAAAACACTGTGGCCGTAGGTTGTAAAATACCCACTTTTGAACGGGGACAAACCAAGGCTTGGGATTAATAGGGAATGGCTTAGAAGTGTTTATAAAGCTAGTGGAAGTGAGGGTTGGCCATGGGTGGCGGCGAAAACGACGGTAGGAGGCCAAAATACCCAAATCGGAGAGTTAGCTCGTAGGGACTGTTCCGGCGATGGATTGATGCCGGAAATGGGTGGTTTAGGATGGCAAGGAGTCGGTGATGAAGTGGTGAAGAGGTGGTGGCCGGAGGTGGAGCAACGGCGGCAAATCAGAGGAAAAGCCGCTTGGCTTGAAGATGGTTTTCCGGCTAAACGGCGGCACGGTTGGAGATAAAACTTGGTGGGGTGGTTCATCGAAGGGAGGGGAAGAAAACGGTGGTAGTGGTGTGGGGCACGTCGCCAACGAACAACGGTACTGGGCGGCTGGGTGCTTCGGCGTAAAGGAGAGGAGAGGAGAGAGAGAGAGAGAGAGAGAGAGAGAGAGAGAGAGAGAGAGAGAGAGAGAGAGAGAAATCGCACGGGGGGGTCAACGCACGGGAAAGAAGGAAGGAAAAAAAAAGAAAAAAAGAAGAAAGAGAAAGGAAAAAGAGAAAAGAAAAGATGGGAAAAAGAAATGAGGTCCAATCCTCACCTCTGGGGTTCAACAACTGATCCAACGAAAATAACTTTAAAAGCAATAAAACCAAGAAAATATCTTAAACATAACGTAAAGCTAAAATATAATAAATAACTAGTAAAAACTAACTATTTAATTTTAAATCCAAAAACAAGCTAAAATAAATTAAACAGCAATTTAAACTCAAATAACAAATAAAATCTAATTAAAATTCGATAATTTAAAATAAAAAAACTATTATTTTAATTAAATTAAAATATTCTTTCAGTGAAAATACATGTAAAAACAGGATATCACACCATGTGGATTCAGTTGTGAAACCTTTGGTTGAAGTGTTGAAGAAGAAGACATAAAAAACAAAAAAAAAAATCAAAGGATGTTCTAGACTCTAGAGACTAAAAGACAAATGTATATGTGTTATTACAACAAAATTTTACTGCATAGTGTATATATAAAATAAAATTTCCAGCTTTAGTTTACCTTCGTCGACCATAGCACAACAAAGATGCCGCTCAATGTTTGCAAGTGCGATACAGTGATAGGAGAGGCTACCAGTGCCAAATACGAGTAAGATGAATGTAAGAATGTTCAAGACTAAAAACTTAGGTCTAGAGTAAAAGAGAGAGATGAAATAAAATTTGTAAATTTCAAGTATAAAAAAAGAGTTCTTAGATGTTTTGAAATTTTTTTGATAGAAAGATCGCAACATTTTTTTTTTTAAAAAAAATTATTGTGACTTTTGGCTTTCCCAAGTGATTGAGCTAAATTATTGAAAATTTTATACATTTAGAACTAATATATTTTAATTATACCATGACATTATTATTGATTTTAGATGAAAAAATAGTTAAGATGCATAAATCTAAGTTATAGTTTAAACTGGTTGATAGCATGATTTATGCTTACCTTTGTAGTTTGAGATTTAACTGGTCAGTATTTCCTTAGTGCACAACATATTTTTTATATCCTACTTTTATTTCTAATTTTTGTGCATCATTTCTTTTCATTTTTTTTATATATGCTTTTTAAATAAAATGCTATGATACCAAAAACATCGTAGAGAAAGATGCTGGTGGTTTGAGAAAGGAAAAGGTAGGAGATGCAGCATAGAGATGCACAGACCCAAGGGGTCTTTTTCGTGATTGGTTTTTGCATACGAGAGAGAGAGAGAGAGAGAGAGAGAGAGAGAGAGAGAGAGAGAGAGAGAGAGAGAGAGAGAGAGAGAGAGACTTGGGGAACGGGAGGTTGGATAGAATGAAAAGAGAGGAGCGGGACTGAATAGGAAAAAGGGGCACGTAGCAGGCTTCATTCTCGGACATGAGATGTTGGACTTCCGCTTTGAATGGGGCTGCACAAGCATCACACGGGAAGTTTTTCTTGGTCTAGAAAGGAAAAGAGCAACTGCTCTTTTCAATTAAGGGAAGGCAGCAAAAGAGACTCGGGCACTTCAGGAAAGAGTGGATGATGGGGCGTTTGATAAAAAAACAGAGGCATCATGCGGGAGGCAATTTTTGGGGAGAAAAGAAAAATGGCATCACAGTGGACAGAGAAAACGGGGCTTCCGTTTTGGGGCTGTGGACTTGAAAAGCTTTTTGGAGAGAGAGGGTGGGAGGCAGAAGGGAGTTGGGGGACGAAGGGGGAAGACTGGTTTATTTTCTTTGGAGAGGGCTTTTTGGCAGCAGGAGGAGACGCAAATTGATGGAGGGGAGGACTAAGGACTTCATTATTTTTCATTTGGGAACGAAAGAGGTTTGGTAGGCTGACTATATTTTTTGGGAGACTGAGACGCTAAGGGAGTGGGAGACGCTTCACGGAGAGACAGACTGAAGAGGTTTTTCTTTTTTCTTCTCATGGGAACTTCCTGGCTTTGGTGAGAGGAGCAGGACACGCAGCAGAGGCTTATTTGGGATGGGACTTTACGGAGAGCGAAACACAAGGGAGTTTATTTTTCTTTAGGCTTGGATGCTGGCTTGCTTTGGCAGAGGGAGAGGACGGTTTCACCTTGAGGGAGCTTTTGGCTCTATATTCTCTCTACTTTTGCTCTCTTGTGTCTGTTTTCTTGTGTTGATTTTTGTGTTATATTTTACTTTTATCATTGAGAATATTTATTTAATTTCCATAACTCTTATGATGAATATGGTTGGTTAAATTTTCTATTAAGGTTAAAAGTGAAGTCTAATGATTTAGACATTGTTTTAGGATCAACATTAGATATTATATATTGAGTTTGATCGATTGAATGGTTTTATTGTTGGATAATTTGATTATCTATATATTTATCTTGATTTATTATGATTTTCGAATACATTGGGTACTTGAAAAATTCCTGTGATATTTAAATGGGTTTGTGAATGTTTCAACCATTAATTTTTCGTACTTAATCATTATTTTTGCAATCTTTAAATTTTGGTAACTATTGATTATGTGTTCAAATTGATCGAGGTCGTTCCATGTAAGAAAAATGATCATAAAGTTATACTGAAATTTTTGGAAAAAATTATTTTATCTACGTTTGGAACAACTCGAGCCATTTTGAATGATAAGGTAAACATTTTTGCAATAAGTCTTTTGAGGCAGTAATATGAAAATACGGTATTACTCATAAGGTTGCTACCCCTTATCACCCACAAACAAGTGGCCAAGTTGAGATATCTAATCGGGAGATCAAAAAGATTTTAAAAATGATGGTTAACCTAAGTCACAAAGATTGGTCTTTATGATTAACTGATGCACTTTAGGCATACTGTACTACCTTTAAAACCCCGATTGATATGTCTCCATATAGACTCATTTTCGGAAAGACTTGTCACTTGCCTATGGAATGGGAGTACAAAGCTTATTGAGCAATTTAATTTTGATATGGATAAAACTTGCTCTCTTCGTAAGTTTCAGCTTAACGAGTTAAAGAAAATCATAAACGAAGCTTACGAAAACTTTGGTGTTTACAATGAGAAAAGGAAGATTTTTCATAATAAAAATATTTTTCAAAAATCTTTTGAGCCTTCCCAAAAGGTTTTGTTGTATAATTTAAGACTTTATTTATTCCTAGCATGCTTTGATCTTGATGAATTAGTCTATTTGTTGTAAAAATTGTTTATCCTTTTAGCACTATTGAGATAGAAAATTCAAAGAATTGTAATATTTTTAAAATCAATGGTCAGAAGTTGAAACCATTTTTGGGTGATTTTACTCAAGATATTGAGTCCACTACTATGGAGGATCCTGCTTATTAGAATTAATTTCTACTTTCTCATTGTATATACCGTATTTGTTTGTTTGGCTTTTCTTCCATTTGCTTTTGTGTCTTCTAACTTTAAAAGAAATCTACTCCTTGTGTGCGCTCGAGTATCTTAGGTGACTTCTTTCCTCTATATTTAATCATTTTTGTTTCACTACATGTTTTGCAGTGTTCATCTTACTTTAATTTATTCTTCTATAGCATATATAATCAAACATTTATTTGCTGAACATTGAGAACAATGTCACATATAGTTTGAGGATTTTCTGTTGAAAATGTGTTAGTCTAAAAAAATGAAAAATAAATTTAAAAAATGTGATGTGCTTTGAAAAACAAATAATTGACACACATTCTTTCTAGCGTTTTTGTGAAATTTGAGTATCTTGGTGGAGTAATTGAGCAGAAGTGTTTTGTGAATATTTATTTTCAGCCCTAATTATAGAGCATGACTTATGATGTATCATATTTTGTTAATGTGTGACTTGAAACACCGGGATGTTATATTTATTGAGATGAGAATTAGTATGATTTATATAGAATGATAGGCAAGTTTTGAAAGAATATTTTGCACATGCTTACACTTATAGTATTCCTCATTAATATTCATTGATTTAAAATAGGAGAATAAACTGCAACACTACCGAGAGTTATATATATATATATATATTTATATACAAACGAACAAAAATGAGAAAATAATATTAAAAAAGAAAGGAAAAAAAAAAAGAAAATGAAAATGAAAGTGGGTTAGCTTTCCTATTTAAAGGGCTAGAAATAGTTACCAAAACTTTGAGGATTGAGTGTTCAACCTTTAAATAGAGTTGGCATGAAAACTACTAGTCTCTTGGGTTTTGATGTAGTTAGAATCAACATTGATTAATCTTAAGGTTGAAAAATCATATGATAAATCATGCTTATTAATGAGGAAAACACAGCGGTATGACACACACACACATGAGTTTTGAGACATTTGCCCCAATTTTATGTGAAAAAATTGTTGAGACTGTCCTCGTGGATACAACTCCAGGTGTTGAGTAGTCACGAATTGACTTTTACGAGAATTTAGAATTATGTTTGATTGTTTTTGTTTAGATTTCAAGATTTATGCAATATTAATCTCAATTAATTTTTACTATTTTGCTCAAGGATTAGCAAAACACTAATTGAGAGTGTGATTGAGCTGAATTATTGCATATTTTATATATCTAGAACCAATATATTTTAATTATATCATGACATTATTATTATTTTTAGAATCAATATTTCCTCAGTGCACAACATATATTTGATATCCTATTTTTATTTCTAATTTTTGTGCGTCATTTCTTTTCATTTTTTTTTTATATATGCTTTTAAATAAAATGCTATGATACCATAAACATCGCAGAGAAAGACGCTGGTGGTTTGAGAAAGGAAAAGGCAAGAGACGCAGTATAGAGATGCACGGACCCAGGGGGTCTTTTTCGTGATTGGTTTTCGCGAGAGAGAGAGAGAGAGAGAGAGAGAGAGAGAGAGAGAGAGAGAGAGAGAGACTTGGGGAACTACAAGCTGGATAGAACAGAAAGAGAGGAGTGGGATTGAAAAGGAAAAAGGGGCACGCAACATGCTTTATTTTTGGACGTGAGACGTTGGACTTCAACTTTGAACAAGGCTACACAAACATCACGGGAAGGCAGCAAAAGAAACTCGGCACTTCTGGAAAGAGTGGACGCTGGGTGTTTGACGAAAAAGTAGAGGCATCATGCGGAAGGCAATTTTTGGGGAGAAAAGAAAAAATGCATCAGAGTGGACAGAGAAAACAGGGCTTCCGTGGGGTTGGGGACTTCAAAAGATTTTGGAGAGAGAGGGTGAGAGGCAGAAGGGAGTTGGGGGGACGAAAGGGGAAGACTGTTTTATTTTCTTTGGAGAGGGCTTTTTGGCAATAGGAGGAGACACAAACTGACGGAAGGGGGGTGGACTCCATTATTTTTTGTTTGGGAGTGAAAGAGGTTTGGCAAGCTGGCTGTCTTTTTTGGGAGACTGAGACACTAAGGTCTAGTTTGTTTTCGCAACTAAAAACCAAAATTTTGAAAACTTCTCAAAGTTTTCGTATTGTTAGAAGTTTTATAGAAACAAACACACATTTTAATCTACCAGTTTTCATCTCAAAAGATCTCAAGTTTTCATATAAAAAGATCTCAAGTTTCTTCTCAAGTTTTCATCTAAAAAAAATTACACCATTGGTAAATAAATAAATAAAGGAAGTAGCCAAAAAAAAAAAAGACCAAATGGTTCAAAAAGAAGGAAGCAGAAAAAAAAAATCACCATTGGTAAATAAATAAACAAAAGAAGCAGCAAAAAAAACAAAAAAAGACCAAATGGTTAAAAAAAGGAAGCAGCAAAAAAAAAAAATCACCATTGGTAAATAAATAAACAAAATAAGCAGCAAAAAAAAAGGAAGCAGAAAAATAAAAATAAATTGCAGCATTGGTAAATAAATAAATATTATAAAAAGTACTACAAATACTTGTGGGTCCCATCATATTACTAACTATAACAAAGTCAGACTAATCTCATTTCATCTCATCTCTAAAAACAAACACATGCTTAATCTAATCTCATCTCAACATATTTCAAAAGATTTTATCTCATCTCATCTCATTTTATCTCATCTCTAAAAACAAACTAAGCCTGGGAGCAGGAGACGTTGCACGGAGAGACGGACTGAAGAGGTTTTCCATTTTTTTTTCTCATGGGAACTTCTTTTTTTTTTTTTTTTTTTTTATTCTTTGGGCTTGGACACTAGCTTGCTTTGGCAGAGGGAGAGGACGGTTTCAGCTTGAGGGAGTTTTAGCTATATCTTCTCTCAACTTTTGCTCTCTTATGGCTATCTTCTTATGTTGAGTTTTGTGTTTTATTTTAGTTTTATCATAGAGAATGTTTATTTGATTTCCATGGCTCTTGTGATGAACATGGTTGGCTAAATTTTCGTAGTAAGGTTAGAGGTGAAATCTAATGATTTAAACATTATTTTCGGATCAACATTAGATCTTATATCATGAGTTTGATCGATTGAATGGTTTTATCATTAGATACTTTGATTATCTACATATTTATCTTGATTTATTGTGATTTTCAAATACATTGGATGCTTGAAAATTCCTGTGATATTCAAATAGCTTTGTGAATGTTTTAACTATTATATGTTTGTGCTTAATCATTAGTGATTAGTTTTCTTGACCTTAAATGCTAGATCTTCCAATTAAACAGAATTATTATTTTAGTTTAATTGGAGTAAATTGATAGAGAATATTCTAAATTATTTGATAGATCCTCGAAACCTTAGTCGTTTTCCATATCGATTTATTTTATCATTTTACTTTTATTCTGTTACTTTAAAAATATTTATCTTAATAATTTTCTCTTTTATTTAATTGCATGTTCTTTTTAGTAATTTTTTTTCATTATTTGAATTTATTTTCCTTATCATATAAGTCAATCCCTGTAAATTCGATTATATTAGATGCTACAACACCTGTATACTTTAAGTAAAACTACTCAAAATTTTTTATTCATTAGTTTGAGTCAAAGTTTAGGCGCAACACCAAGTAAAGTTGCAGAGTTTATCTAAAACCTGTTAATATCTATTTTGTTTTTGTTTTTTTAACCATGGAGTTGATTTTTTTTTTTCAATTTTCAAGGTTTACCTCGTTTAGTTTATATTTATTTTTTTTAACTTTTTTAATAATTAACTTTTTAGTATTGTTTGAGCATTTTTTCACAGTGGAGCCTTAGTAACTGCCTAATTTGCCTTATGGATCATCCAGCCCTATATACGTACTTAATTTCTCTTATTTGATAATTGATATAATTAAAATAAAAAATGTATGGTATCTAAATTAAAGTCAACCAAGAACCTGGTAGAATATGACCCGGTTCTCGAAAACCTAGGTTCAAAACCCCCCACTCACTTATATTAAAAAAAAAAATTATGAAAGCTGAGATTGAAAATGGTTCGACACTAAGCCTATATACACGGGTCGTTTGGAGAAGAAATGTACTATAATATTAATATTTTACAATGGGTAGTGATAGGCTTACTACCCTATCACTACTCATTTACTACTTATAAGGTTTTAGGAATTTTTATTTTTTTATCATTTTCTTTTAAGTATTTTTTTAACATCTTTAGCCATTAAGAAAAAATTTTAAAAATATATAATTTTACTAATAGTCACTTCATTGACCATTAAGTAAAATAAAAAATTAAAAAAAAATGAAATACAAAATGAGTAGTAAATAGGTAGTAAAATAGTAGTAATCCTATTATTTTCCTTTTACAATATCTTGTAGTCTTTCATTTTTCATTGTACAATAAAGGTCGGAGACCAATTTTTTTGAAAAAGATAATTTCTTTAGAGCTCTCATCATGAGGCTTAATAAGCTAAAGGAATCGTTTTAAAGAAGTCGTCCTTTCATTTGATCTGATCCCTCTTTTATCGTGTCCATTGGGAGTGGTAAGGAATGACAACTTTTTCCTACTCCTCCAGTGTGCTTGACCTACTCTTTCCCTCATTTCTCCTTTTTCTCCCTTTTCTCTCACACCTTGTGATATCCGCTCATTCTTTATTCTTTCATTATGAGCCTTGTCCTATGTGTCGAGCCTCAATGGCGTGTTTTTGAAATTATCCAATGGATTTCAAAATAAGATAGATATTTTAAAGTTTATAGATATTTTAAATGTTCTGAAAATATTTATATGAGATATTTCCAGTATTAATAAATAAGCTTATTTTTAAAGTAACACAATTATAATATTTTAAAGAGTTCTAAAATATTAGAGCTCATTAAAATATTATAATTTTGGATAATTATTTAAATTAAATTTTGTAAGTCATTTTAAAATATCAAGAGGTTTAACTTTACGTTGAAAATTCTAAAATTAATTTAAATAGTTTTATTCTCTTTGAGTAATTAACGATACTTCATCATTTTAAATAATGATGAAGAAATATTATTTTATAAATTTTAGTTTATAAAATAATATTTTATTTTAATTTCTCTCAGTATTTTATTTTAAACTTTAGTTTAAATAAAACACATAAGTGTTTTCAAATCAGTGTTTAAACTCATTATTAAATCGTTTTGAGAATTCTGAAACGAAAGATTTGGATAATACCCAAGCCCTTTTCTTTTCCTCCTCACTTTTCTCTTTTTTCTCTCTCTCTTCTCTCTTTTCTCTCTCTCCCATGCACGTCGTGCATTGCTTCTTCCTTCCACCCGTGTTGCACTTCATTTCCATAGCCCAACCGCCGTTGACCACCATTGGCCTCAACTCTAGTCACTGATCCTTCCCCTCACGCCGGCCAACAGTCCCTACCACCAGCGAGCCCCTACATGCCCTCCTCCTCTCTCCAAGGCATCATCTTCAAAATGGGTTTTACACCCATTTCTCCACCTAGCGCTGCCATACAATGCCAAAACGACTACCAAGCACTTCCACCAGCACCACCACATCATGGGCTTCCTTCCCATGTCCTTTGTTTTCCCTACCTATCTCTCTTTATCCAATGGGTCACCACAACCATACGTTCCGTTGCACCACCATGCACGGCTACCCATGGAGTCTCACCACCACCATCTTGTTCCTCTCATCACCATGACCTTTCTCAACAATTTTCATGCCCAACAGAGCTTTGCACAGCTCTCACTCTCCCTCACTCTCCAAGGCATGGATTGCACTTCTTGTGGCCAATCCGTCGTCGTGAGCCACCGCCCAACCATCACCTCACCACCACAGCTCCACCACATCTTCATCTACCTCTCCCTAGCTTCCCATGAAGTTCCATGGCCTTTCTCCACCTCAAGCACCCTCCCTTCTTTTCGGATGCATTGTTCATGACGTGATGCCGCCGTGCTCCGCCACCTTTGACCACCACGAGACCACCTTGAGCCTTTCCAAGACCATGCCTAGCTATTTTTAAGCCCAAACTTTCACTTTACATGGTGTACAACCATCGTATGCGGTGACACGTACGACTCCTCCGACCCCCTGATCGTGACGGGCAGCGAGCGACACACGGGTTATCCCGTCATCGTATAACCCTATATCTCTAGTTATTTATGTTAATATTAGTTGGTTGGTTGGACTGTAAAATGCGTAGTTAGTAATTGTGGAGTTCGCTGTGTAGTTGTGAAGTTTTGGGCTTGACTATGTAGTGTTGTGGATTGCGCTGTGAGTATGGGCGTGAGATGGATGCCATAGTTGTGATGTGACGTGAAGTGTGAAGGGAATAAGTGTGGAGTGTACTCTGTGTAGTACCGTGACGCACCGTGTGACATGCACATAATGATGTGTGGTGAAAAATATAGAAAGTATATGTGGCGTGTGCTCTGTGTCGTGTAGCGACTCACCGTACAATGTGTGTAACAAGTGATGTAGCGAAGGGAGTACGCGTGGTGTGTACTCGATGTTGTGTAGTGATGTACCATGAGGCGTGCATCGTAACGATGTGTGTCATAGTGTGGATGGAAGAGAGTTCACAGGGGTGTACTCTATGCTATGTCTTGATACACAGGATGATGTGTCACGAAGGGTTGGATGGCTTAGCAGAGAAGCGTGGAGTGTATGGTGTAGTGTCAGAAACTGTGTAACAATGTCCTGAAGCAGTGGTGACATGGCCTGTACTTCGAGGTGACAGGTGTCACCTTGTGGTTGACTTATGGCCGAAAGTATATAGAAGTGGTGGAAAGGTATCAGAGAATGCAGCGGAAGTATGACAGGCGTCGTGCTATAACTTGGGAATTTATCTCAAGCTACGTGATGTGACAGAGGCGCATTTTGGATACAGTCCTCTCTTGTCAAGTGTTGGGATGAACTTGTATAGGGCCGAAAAGTAGGAAGAGTCCTATCAACTGGGTCTGAGCAAGTTGGTATTGGAGTATGGAGCTTGTTTATACAAGCGGGCATTTATTGGAATTATAAGTTAGTCTTAGGTGATACAAGGGGATAAGATACATTTACCTCTGGCGAGACATGTGTGCTGGATAGGTTCACCATATATAATGGATAATCTGTCTTCAGCATGGTTACATGGTGTGTTAGCCCCAGAGTTATCTTGAATTCATGTAGCCTGTCCGGATGGGAATGAGGATTTAGTATGGGCTATGATATGTGAAGGCAGTGACAAGTATATCGTCTAAGGTTGGAACGCATGACTCTTTCGGTCGGAATCATGCGTAAGAATGTGGAAATAGAATAACGGGACGGAGATCTTAGTGCCTTAACCCTAAAGTGAATCACGGGGGTTCACTTTAAGGAAGAAGACCCCAAAAGTTTTAGTATAGTAAATGGCACGTAAAAGCCCAAGGATGGATGGAGAGTGTTCCAAGTGAGGCATAGTTCTATTTTTTAGAATAATTATTTATGCATTAAATAGATGATGATGTAAAGTTATGTGTATGCAAGTAGGTTGTCATCTGACACGCACACAAATGGACTACATGGATTGAGTATGGCACGAAGTCTAAGTAAGTATTGCGTTCATACTTTTTTAGAGTTTTTCCTAAATAAAAGAAAAAGAAACCAAAAGCTTTTTCTCTAAAGGGAAAACAAAACTTTTTCTTTACGAGACACGCTTTAAATAAAAGAAAACAAAACTTAAGTTTTCAAGTATAAGTATGTAACGACCCTTCTTGGCAGCCCCTTTTCAAGCACCCAAAGTATGTATGTGTATGCATGTGAATGAATGCTATATGCAGTATGTATTGTGTGATACCCCGCTTTTATGTGTACTTTTATTGAAGAAGTATTTTAATTTAATTAAAATATTGGTTCTTTTGTTTTGAATTTATCGGATTTTAGTTGGATTTATTTAGTTGGGAAATTTAGTTTGAGGTGTTTTATTAATATTAATTATTGTTTTGTATTTAATTTGCTTTTTAAATTAAATTATTTTATTTTTAGGTTTTAAAATTATTGTGTTTTAGATTTTATTATTTTATTTTATTTATCACTGCATTTGAATTATTTTATTTAACTTGTTATTTTAAAAATAATTTTCGTTGGACCAGTTTCTTGACCCAAGATGTGAGGACTGGATCTCACTTTCTTTTCTTTCTTTTTTCTTTTTTCTTTTTTTTCTTTTTTTTTTCTTTTCTCCTTTTTCTTTTTCTTCTTTCTTTCTTTTTCTTATTTTCCTTTCCTCCCCCCCCCCCCCACCAGCCCATGCGGCCCTCTCTCTCCCTCCCTCTCCCTTCCCGTCCATTTCTTCCCCTCACCCCAGCCGCCGCCGTGACTTACACCACCCCCGTTATTCGACTCCCCACCGGCAGGTGCACACCCCCACCAATTTTCAGCCCCCCTCCCTCACCACCGTTAGCAGCCGTGAGCCCCACCGATCTGCATGACTTTTCCTTCGTTCCACCACCATCACGCCACCCCATGCCACCATTTTTTCACCACTTCATCACCAACCTATTGCCGACCTAACCCACCCATCTTCAACTCCGATCCATCGCTGGAGCAACCACCACGAGTTTAACTCTGTTTTGGCCATTTTTGACTTCCACAGCCGTTTTCGCAGCCACCCACGATCAACCACCATTTCCACTAACTTCACTAATACCTCTAAGTCATTCCCTATCAATACCAAATCTTAGTTTGTTCCCATTCAAAAGTAGGTATTTTATGACCCATGGCCACAGTGTGTTTTACAATATAACGTTGCTTTTTTGGCACCTTTTGCAGCTCATTGATCATTCGAAAATTATTTTATAGCGCTGTAAGTATTTTTCAAACATCCTTTAAGATTTAAATATATTTTTACAATTAACAATAATTTGTGATTGGTTGTTGTGCCGGACCGAGTTCGAGAAGTTCAAGGGTTGGATGGATTGGAGGACGAAGTTATTTGTATGTCGGTTGATGTTGGGATTTGTTGGATATTTTGTATCTTGATGTATGCATTGCATGGAGCATGCATGTGCATGTTTGTAAAAGGAAAATTGGATTTTTTGCATAATGGCATGCATGTACATGTGTGGGAAATGGAAACTGGTTTTTATGTGTTTAAATGGATTTTGGGGTGCGTGTGTCACGACCCCAAGCCGACGTGGGACATTATCTGGGTGGAGCACCTCTGGTCACTCGAGAGTGCAATATATTAATTGACGTCCCCTGATTTGTTGCTGGGCGACAACGGGATGGTAACACTCTCGTGTCGACTTTGTAGCTCCTCTGCTGGCTGAGGTTAGGGGATACTTGGCTACGTACGCGCTAGGTGTGGAACTGGGTATCACTCTTGTAGATGTCGCATGCGTAGTCGTTACCTACGGTGTGGCATAGGAGCCAGAGTGTGTGGATGGTCCCTAGGAGAGACCATGCTGCATGCGGATTAAATTGGATAATGATTTGATATTGGATTTTGGGCCATTTTCTAGAAAAATGGAGAGAAAAATGTTTTAAATGAAATGTTTTTGGCCAAATGTGATTTTTGGCATGAGTTAAAAAAATGAAATATTTCTGAGAAATGATTATTTTCGCATATGACATCATGTTCATGCATATTATTGTTGCTTGGATGTATTTTCTATCTTGTGGATTATTTGGACTATTACTTACCTGCGGTACCATCTTTGGTAAAGTAGATTTTGATATAGATGTCAAGGTGGCTGAGTCTGAAGAGGTGGCTCTGCCGGATGAATGATTTGGTGTTACTTGCTTTTATGTCGAAATTGGTTTTCCGCTTTTGGGATCTTGTATTTTGGTTTCTTGTGTTTTTATCGAATAATTTTAATACTTTTGAAATACTTTTGTTTAAGCAAATTTGTTTTTAAACAAATTCTAGTACTTAATTGACTGACTTTATTATTCCACTTCGTTATTTTTGTTGTACACTTTTGCTTGTGCACACACTTGGCACTTAGCAATGGGATGTGTAACCCATGTTGTTATCATCCTAACACCTCGATTTCTACATGTCCGTACGTGAAAGTTGGGTGCGTCACATATTGTATGTATGTTCACGAAAGGAAACTTTAAAAGATGCAAGAATGGACATTTTCAAACTAAGAGAAAGAAAACTTCTTTTTCTAAATGACTTTTATAAAAAGAGAAATTTCTTTTAAAACGACTTTCAAGAAAAGAAAGAAAACTATATTTTAAATGACTTTCATCAAAAGAAAGAAAACTATTTTCTTTTAAAAATGACTGTTGAAAAAGCAGTGGTTCTACACGACACTACACCTAGAGGGGTTGAATAGGTGTAATCTAATTTTTATGGCCTTTTGAAAATTAGTCAAACAAGCAGTTAGTAAATGAATCAAATAACACAAATAATTACCACATGATTTTGATCACGGAGTGGAAACTCATTTGAAGAACATCTTTAAAATCTAAAACCACTCTGGATGTAAGACACCACCTCAAATCCACTATAGAAATTTTAGTTCGTTACAACTAATTTAGAGACACTCACAAAACCTTTGTAGTAGCTAAACTTGGCTTGCAACACCACGAGTGACCCACTCGATCTCTACACGCATGTAGTGTCGGAACTCCGACCTTCCTATAGCTTCCCACGAGAACCTCTTGATCTCTGTATCAATAGCAGCTCCGGACTCTTCCGGCCAACAAATATGTCCACTTTAATGGACTCATGTAAGAGTTGATTTTGAGTATGTTGTGGTGGAGAAGTGTTTATCCAAGAGAGAATCAACCAAATGGAGGAGAGGTTGCTCTAAGAAGTTCTTGGAGGCCCTTAGGGTTTTTGCTCTGATTCTCCACACATAGAACAGAAGTTAAGCTGTTCTATTTATAGTTTCAATCAAATGAGGCATTTCAAAACCCTAAATTGTAAGTGATTTGGAACATTGGCTCGAGCGAAGTATCGAGCGAAGGTCGAGTGGCACAATCTGCCTGAGTTCGCTCGAGCTCAGTGTCGAGCGAGGGTCGAGCGACATAATCTGCCTGAGTTCGCTCGAGCTCAGTGTCGAGCAGCACACTCTGCCTGAGTTCGCTCGAGCTCAGTGTCGAGCGAGGGTCGAGTGGTGCAATCTGCTTGAGTTTGCTCGAGCTCCATGTTGACCTAGGGTCGAGCGGTCCAATCTGTTTGAATTCACTTGAACGCCCTGTTGAGCGAGGGTCGAGCGAAGACATCTGTTTTGACCAATAACGAGCATACTTCAAGCCTTTCCCAACAACACTTGTTACAACACTATTTTACACAGGTTTTCACAAGAATATGCCAATACACTCATTTTTCCCTCAACAATCTCCCCCTTTGGCATTTCTATGACAAAACCTCTAACCTATACATATGACTTAATCCTAGCACACCCATCACTAGACTCATATTCTTGAACACTTTGAAATATTTCTGCATGCACTTAGCAAACTGTTAAACATACCTATATACATATGCACAAAAACGTGTTTGCAATTTACAAACCATAATTCATGAATAGTCATATCAAGTACAAGTTTCAGAAAATAAATATTTCATTAAGCAATAAATCAGAGATTGAGTTCAAGAACCATTAATCAAACAACAGCAGCTAACATGAGATATAAATCAAAAGACAACCAAAAGCTGTTGTTCCCCCAAAAAATGTGTTAGTAACACTATGTTACTAAACAACTAACACTCCCCCTGAGTTGGTACAAGTAACACTCCACACTCCCCCTGAGTCAGTACTGTACTACTCCCCCTTTTTGTCACAACAGGTAAAGGGTATCAATCATCTCCATCTGCATCCTCATTAAGCTACCCTTCGATGTCGTTGAAACGTTGGGTTACAAACTGTTGCAGATTATCATTTTTAACATCGAGACTGTAAACTGTAGCATCTATACTATCGAACCGGGCGTCAAGACGGGCCAGATAGTCAAGAACCTGCTGAAGGCTGGGCTCAATAGAACCGGGGGCTGAAGTGGATGGTGCTGATGTAGAGGACTGAGAGCTGGATGACCGAGAGCTCGAAGGCTGAGAGGAGGGAGCGGGAGGGTGCTCAACAAGGAGAGGGTGCGGGGTAGTGTGAGCACGATTAAGCTGGACCGTCCTACGACCAATAGGAGCCTTAAGTGAAATTCTAGGTTCCTGAGGAAGTAAAATGACTGACTGGGAGAGGGCCAATCAGGTGATCAGACAAGCTAAGGGCAACCCAGTCCGTGTTTTGGAAGACCGATACGCCTCAATAATAACTCGACACAGAAGACTTCCTAGATCAATGGAGACACCATTGATCAAGGCATACAGCAGAGTGGCACGGTCAAGACCCATATCACTATTATGACCAGTAGAATCTAAATTAGTGAGAACAATCCTATTGAGAATGAGGTGATCAGGTGTAAAACGAGTAGTCGAAATAGGGGTCGTCCCTTCCCAATTATTAGGCCAACCACAAAGACATCCAGCAATGACTTGTGGACTGGGAGGAGATGTCCGTGTATAGAAAAACACAAGATGGGACACACGAGGGGCATTTAGCAGAGTCGCTATCATGCCCGGAGTTACTCAGAAAACAATGTTCCGGAGACTGATCTCAAACAAGTCATCAACAAACATGTCATAAATGTTGGAGTAAAACTCCCTAACCAACTCCACATAAGGAGTGGGATGACCAGTGGTCAATGCCTACCACTTGCGAGACTCAAAAAAGCGAGGAATGATAGTCTCGGTAAGCTCACCTAGAGACACTTCACGCTCGACTATGGGAGTACGATGAGAGAATTCTGAGAATACAACTCCTAGGCTCGTGCATTACGGAAGTGAGCTTGAGCGGGTGTAGGGGGGTTATGGCGAGGAAGAACACGTCGAGACATGGTTTTGGCTGTAGACAGAGTCAACGACGTTAGACAAGGCTAAGACAATGTGAAGACCAGATGAATGCATGCCAACCATGCTGACACAACAATGCCAACCGACAATGCAAGACTCGGTACATGCCCATGTCACTCTTCATTTTTCAAATCAATGATATATGCCTAGTCCAAAGTGTCCCATATGCATGCCAATGCATGATGAAAAAGAGAAAACAAACATCATTGAGGCATTTTACCAAACACTTGGAGTGCATCCAAGTAAGAAACTTGGGAAAAAACCCATGGGAGTTTCAAACGCCTCCTAAAAACAACCAAACAAGTAACCAACACTCCAAAGGAGTTTCAATAAACCAAATAAATGGAATATTTTCAAGAAAAATATTCAAAGACCCCAAACCGAAACCCATATGCAAAACACACGGAAATACACCCAAAATAAAAGCACCAAATCACGAAAAAATAAAAGAGAAGGGGCTTTACCTTCATTTGAAGGTGATTTTGGAAGAAAAAACAAGTGGAAACCAATTGATTTAGAGAGAAGAAGAAGCAACGCACGGGAGAAAGCAAAACAGAGAAATAGTGCTCTGTGGCTCGAGCGGCGCTGGGTTTTTATAACAGGCGTTCGTTCGAGCGAAATTAAAACCCTCGAGCGGCTATCGAGCGGTTGTCACTCGAGTGGTATCGAGCAAGGGTCGAGCGAGACCACCAGAAATGCATATTTTGCCCAGTTTTGAAACACACAACACTCACATGACTTGGACAAATACTGGGAATGTCAATTTTCACATCAAGAGTACATATCAAATGTAGAGGAGCATCATATTCTCATAAAACACGCAGGTAAAAACAAAATATCACAAGTAATGTAGACGTGCATGTTTAAAGCGGTCCTTACTCAATCAAGAAATTTCAACCGTAAAGCGTGAGCGGGGTTGGGCTGAACATGAAACCATAAGTGCTTGGGAAGCTTTTTTAAGACACAGAAAGTCAAACCCAATGCTTTTAGGACCTGAATCTTTCTGTTTAAATACCTGTTTTAGTATGTTCAAGAAAACAAAAAACTTATTCTATTTTTCGCCCCTATTTTTTTTTTTTTTTATAACAACATCACTTTTTCTTTTCCTTTTAAGATACCATATTTTTGCACAAGCGAACCATGATGAGGTTATCTAGCCCGTGGTCAATTCTATATGTAGGTAGAGCTTCCTACCACCTTTGATTGCCTCCCCAAAAAACTCACAAGTGGTGAAATGTCAATTGACTGAGTTTGGAGTGAAGTGTGTGATGCCAGTTACAGATTACACGAGATACTCATGTTTCAAACCTTTGTAAAATATAGGTATATGATACAAATCTCAAAAGACACATGCACCTAAATTTTAGAATTAACAACCCCATTGTTATATAGCGCAATCATGGAGTGCATGTACAAGCAGCAAACAACGACAAAGAAACTCGACAACTAACAAAAAAATCAACAACAAAATAAAATGAAAATGCATGTAATGCATACCTGTCAGTCTACAGCACCAAAACCATATGTGGCTTGCGTCTTTCCCTTTTGGATGATCCACCTTGGTACCCATTTTCTTGAGTAGGGCTTTTCAATTCTCTTGGTGTGCCTCCTAAGCTCAAAACAGTTTGGTCAGATGTGACCAATCTTACCACAATGATGACACATGGGGCTTGATTTGTTAATTCTTTGTCTCAAGAAGGTTGAGACATTCTTAGGGCCATTCATGTAATTCTTACCCCTTCTAGAAGGATAAGCAGTTCTACTCTTAACGAAAGTGGGAGCATGCACAAAGTGACTCATTAATTTAAAACAGTCTGGTCTAATATGGCATATCTTTCCATAGTGATGACATATGGGGTTCATGTTGCGAGCTCCTTGTCTTTTGGGAGGAGGAACTAACTTTTGCACTTGCAAAGGCTTCTTACCCTTTTCAGATGGATGAGCCTTCCTTTTCTTAGTCTTTTCAAGAACAAACACTGTGTTTCTCTCACTTTTATAGAATGCTTTTGAGCTTGAAGGAGCATCAGGATTCTCTTCAAAGTAACCTAAACCACTCTTATCACTAGAGGATTTTCCTAAACTTAGGAGTTTGTCAAGCTGGTTTGTCCCAATGAAGAATTTCTGCAACTTAGTATTTAACAAAGTTAGCTCATTTTCATGAGTTGTCACTTTATCTTTCAAAGTCACATTCCTCTTTTGTAACTCATCTGTTAGACCAATGGCTTCTCTTAGTTTGCCTTGGAGTCCTTCATTTTTTCTTGTGCATAAATCTATTTCCTCAATATGTACTTTATTGAGTTTCCTCAATTTCACACATTCCTTATACAACTTCTCATAGATTTCTTGCAAGTCATCTTCATTCCCGGATTTATTTTCAGAAACACTCTCAATTTCAACCACAGATTCACTACTATGGCTTTTCCCTACAACAAAAGAAGTGAAAGCCATGTAATTGAGATTTTTCTTCATGGGAGAACTCTCTTGTGAGTCACTTGACTCATACTCACTATCAGTCAAGGAAGCAGCATTAGATTTCTCTTTGGCCTTTTTGTAATTTGCACACTCAAATCGAATGTGACCAAAACCATGACATTCATGGCACTGAATATTGTCCTTGACAACTCTAGTTTCTCGCTTATAGCTCATTTCTCGATTTTCTGAACTTGAACCCCATTGAAACCTTTGAACCTTCTCTTCTCCTGTCCTGGGTTTTTCTGGGCAAACATTTTCCTGAATGTTTTAGCATAAAAAGCTATCTCCTTGTCACTCATGGCAAGTTCATCAGAAGATTCACCAGACTCCTCTCTAATAGTATTGAGGGCTATGGACTTGTTTTTCTTATCCACAGGAAGAGTATGTTCATAGGTTTGTATGGAACCCACCAACTCTTCAATCCTCATGTTGTCCAAGTCTTTGCTTTCTTCTATCGCAGTGACTTTGGGACGAAATCTCTCAGGAAGGGATCTAAGGACTTTTCTCACAATTCTGTTCTCAAGAATTCTATCCCCTAAATTAAAACGAGAATTGACAATATCATTAAGTTTGCCATAGAAGCCATCAAAAGTTTCATCATCCTTCATCCTAAGTTCTTCAAAGTTGGTGGTCAGAATTTGAAGTTTAGAATTCTTTACAGCCTTGATACCCTCATGGGTAACTTCAAGAATGTCTCATGCCTCTTTGCAATTTTCACACATGGAGATTCTCTTAAACTCCTCCTGGGACACAGCCATGAACATCGCATTCAGGCCTTTGCTATTCCAACTACACTCGTTGACTTCATCCCTAGAGTAATTTTCCACACTCTTGGGGGTTTGGACTCCCTCAATGACAACAACCGGTTGTTTCCATCCCTTTTATACGGAAGCCCACACTCGTTCATCCACAGACTTAAGGAAAGCTCTCATTCGAACTTTCCAATACACATAGTTGTTTCCAACAAAAAATGGCGGAGATGTGAGTGATTGAGACCTATCCATTTAGACCACTACAGCAGGATCACACTCAGGAACTAAATCCTAGCGGAGTGAAACCTCTCTGATACCAATTGAAAAAGCAGTGGTTCTACACGACACTACACCTAGAGGGGGGTGAATAGGTGTAATCTAATTTTTATGGCCTTTTGAAAATTAGTCAAACAAGCAGTTAGTAAATGAATAAAATAACACAAATAATCAACACATGATTTTGATCACGGAGTGGAAACTCATTTGAAGAACATCTTCAAAATCTAAAACCACTCCGGGTATAAGACACCACCTCAAATCCACTATAGAAATTTTAGTTCGTTACAACCAATTTAGAAACACTCACAAAACCTTTGTAGTAGCTAAACTTAGCTTGCAACACCACGAGTGACCCACTCGATCTCTACACGCATGTAGTGTCAGAACTCCGACCTTCCTATAGCTTCCCACGAGAACCTCTCGATCTCTGCATCAACAGCAGCTCCGGACTCTTCCGGCCAACAAATATGTCCACTTCAATGGACTCATGTAAGAGTTGATTTTAAATATGTTGTGGTAGAGAAGTGTTTATCCAAGAAAAAATCAATCAAATGGGAGAGAGGTTGCTCTAAGAAGTTCTTGAAGGCCCTTAGGGTTTTTGCTCTGATTCTCCACACATAGAACAGAAGTTAAGCTGTTCTATTTATAGTTCCAATCAAATGAGGCGCTTCAAAATCCTAAATTGTAAGTGATCTGAAACATTGGCTCGAGTGAAGGTCAAGCAGCATAATCTGCCTGAGTTCGCTCGAGCTCAGTGTCAAGCGAGGGTCGAGTGGTATAATCTGCTTGAGTTCGCTCGAGTTCAGTGTTGAGCGGCACACTCTGCCTGAATTCACTCAAGCTCAGTGTCGAGCGAGGGTCGAGCGATTCAATCTGCTTGAGTTCGCTCGAGCTCCATGTTGAGCGAGGGTCGAGCGGTCCAATCTGCTTGAGTTCACTCGAGCGCCCTATTGAGCTAGGGTCGAGCGCAGACATCTGTTTTGACCAATAACGAGCACACTTCAAGCACGCTTCAAGTCTTTCCGCAACAACACTTGTTACAATACTATTTTACACAGGTTTTCACAAGAATATGCCAATACACTCATTTTTCCCTTAACAACTGTTATGAATTGTAAGAATTGAAGAACCATAAGAACTGTAAGAAAAGACTATAAGAATTGTAAATGACTGAATAGACTGAAAATGAATGAACGAACTGAATGGATAATGTATGACAATGCATAACGGCCATATGAATGGAAAATGAAAAGGTACCAATGAATTGGACTAGGTAAATTGCAATGTTGGGTAAGTAGTACTGGTAGTGCACGCAGTGCTGCACCCTGACTGAATAGATTCCCAACTAGTGGCTATAGGCGGAATCAGATCTAAAAGACCGCTTATCCCAACACACGGGACGCAATAATGTACAACAGCCAATGAAAGTGAAAAGAATGAACATATAAATGTTAAGAAGGAATTCATGTATGTATGAATGGATCGAATGCATGAATGTATGTAAGAAAAAATGAATGTATGTAAAAAGATGAATGCATGAAAAGACTCTTTACAAAATGAAGACAGCGATGTGTGGAAAACTGTTTCAAAGAAGAAAACATTTTTAAAGAAAAACCTCACCTCGCAACGTTTTTAAAACGAACAGAATGGTCATGCATGATAAGTACGATATGTATGTATGGAATGATAATTACATAACTGAAACCTATGTTAATATATTTTGACTGTATAATGTAATGCTTATGAGTCATCAATTCATTTTACTTTTTGTGTGCCATCTCAAGGACAATATGAGCATGACAGGTCAGGAAGGGCACAGCCCAAGAGAAAGAGCACTAAGACTTAGATAAGATATTTTGTACGATAAACTTTAATTATAAAATTTAAGATTTTTTGCTGTAGTCTTTTAATTAAGAAAATGAATTTTTTTATAATATGGAGTCTTTTATATCCTGACATGAACAAAAAGGAAATTTTAAAACGAACCTTAATTCATATTGATTTTTATTAAAATCATTTTGTAAAGAACCCACTACAAGGACGGGAGTTACGCACTTGCCTTCCCTTCTGACATTTGCTTTCCTAATCTCCCCTCTCCTTATCTCTTTCCACGTCTTCTAATGATGTTGACCTTTTGATAGACTGAGCTTGATTTAATTGAAACATGGGGATTTTACCCCGAACAAGTGGTTTTAGTTAGTTAACTTCTACAACTCCATTTACATGCAATAGGGTAAAATTCTATTATTATCTACCAAAAAGTAATTAAATAGAAAATAATGTACCTAAGGGCATGGCTCAAGATGGGATATGGGGTAAAATGTAGAGTTTGAACAAATGCAAAACAAAGCAATAAATTAGCATACAAAAAATCATTAGGTCTTGTTTTGATAGTAAAAATTTTCATCTCATCTGATCATTATAATTTTTTTAAATTTTTACATAATAAAATAACAAATTAATTTTTTCAGATCTCAAAATAATAATAATATTTTATTCAAATTTTATCTCAACTTATCTCATCTAATTATTATAACTTTTACAAATTTCAACATAAAATATAATAAACAATTGATTTTTTTCAAATTTCAAAATAATAATAATATTAAAAAATAATATTCTAACAATATTTTATTAATTCTCAACTTAATTTAACATCTAAATGCAATCTCAAACTCCTAAATTGAAACGGTTTCATAAGCCAAATATGACTCAAATCATTCAAAAAAAATAAATATCCCTATATAAGGAGAAAATCTCCACGAACCTAAATAGGCTCTCTACATCCATACTCTACCACACACAATAACTCTAGAGAATCTTCTCTCAAGGAAGACATCATCTTCTACCTCATGAGACCCTAAATTTCTCTATCATATTGAAAGATATACGAGACCATAATAGTGTAAAGTCACCTATTCTAATGGATTTTACCCCCTAAATTAGTCTCTATTTATTTATCTTTTATTTACTTATTTGTTATTTATTTCATAGATGAACACAAAGAATATCATATCAATACCTCAAACTATCATCGTGAATCGAAATGACTTTTTCCTCCATTTATGCCTGATGTGCAAATTTTTGATATTAACAGTTAACACCATTGGTAAGATTCAACTAATTCTCTATATCGGAATTAGAAGAAAGATATTCTCCTACTCACAAAATTGTCTTCGTCAAAGCAGGTAAACCCCCCTCAACCTTGCTATTTTCTTGTTATATACTCTATTAATACTGTAGCAAATAAAGAAAAAAAAATGTAGGAAGAACACAGAAAGGGGATTGTGTATGCAGCATGATCTGTGCATGACATGCACACTGCACGTAAAGGCACTCGATGTAGGACCTGTAGCCACCGCCGCTATAGTACAGTGAGGTTTGAGGACGAGCGACCTGCATAGAAGAGATACAACGATTACAGAGCCTTCTACCAATCACTCACCACAGAGGTGCGTCTGCACAGTGCGAGCAGAGAGCAAGAAGTTGTTGGAGGGCCTACACACCGACGTTCGTGAATTGGCAAGGACACCACCGACCTCAACCAAAATCACTGATGCTTTCTGTCACCAATGTGGTGGTTCCTAGACCACAAAAGCTGTTCACATTGAGCACAGTACGAGTAGAGGATGCGTGTTGCTAAAAGTCCACCAAAGCCAGTCAGGCATCCTTGCACTAGCAAGATCGTCACCGACTACCATCAATCTTGCCATGATCTTCTATCGTCAGTGGTAGTTCGTGACCACAACAATGTTCCTAGCCATCCTCACCAGTGCACACTACGAAAAGCTTGCTCAACACTGACTATTGCTCACCCCCTAAACTAGCTTGACCACCACCTGGCTTGCTGGTATTCTATCACCAACGTGGTGATTTCCGACCGCAACGGTGTTCCTTGCCATAATCTCTAGGTATGGCCTCAAGTGATCTTTTTAAGAGTATTAGCATCAGCTTCTGTACTTTTTCTAGTTAAAATTTGACTACAAATGGCATTTTGGATATTTTACATAACCCCTAGTTACTATAGATCCCAAGTAGATTATGTATAACTTTGGAAAAACCATTAAAGTAATATTTTCTTTTTATTTCTTTTTGTAATTTCTTTATTTTACCCTAAAATAGAGGAACCCACAATGAAGATGTGACGAAGATGTGACACGAAAAATTATCCACAAGCACACATACATGAACAATTATTCACAAACACATTTTTATGGCACCACTAGCTAAAATTAATTCAAGAACTCAGCAATGCTTACAAACAATAAGGTTTGAAAAACAATACAAAAAGTTTTCACCATCTTCAATTGAAGATGATATGACTAATGACCTAATAGAAAATCCGTGTTAAATCAATTTACATATACTTGCCCTGCTTCATGCATAGTACAGTAATTAGTCCCTTTTTTTTCCAATTGTTTATATACAGATAGAATATCTCTATTCTAAAACCCTTTACAAAACACACTATCAATATAGTGTAACTTGATTTGAAAAATAAATTTTAAAATTTGAATTTTACGAACTTATATATAAGAAGAAGAAAATATCCCACCATATGCAAAATGAAAAAGTGAAACAAAAATTAAAATAAATTGTGTTAAAATGCATTAGACATTTAAAAATTTAAATAGCAACAGAAAAAGGGCTCACCGACCAGTCTACAAAGACAATTCTTAAGAATAGTTAATATCATGAAAATGTTCTAAAAAAAGCTGGGTAAGATCACAAACAGATGAATCATAATCAACTGGAGAAAACAAGAAAGATCAGAGGAGAATGCAAAAAGATAACGAGATGAACCCAAAAAAGGGGTGTCAAGTATAAACAACAAACAACAATTATTGAGGAAAAAAAGAACAGTGGAGAGAGGGAGGGAGGGAAGAAGGAGGTAGGGAATATAAAACAATAGAAAATTGCATTTTGTGCTCTAGAGTAAGCTTTGCCTCAGAGGTAGTGACAATTAGATATCATCACAATCATATCTGATAATACGTGCATTCCAAATACATCATTGGCGAATCATAAAATGTTTAAAGCTATTATATCAAGCAAATAGATTATGGTTGCAGCATACAAAACATTCCGTAATACAAAACCCTACATACAATAGATTTTCATCTGTTCTGTTGTCAATCGCTCAAATCAAGTTGAAGTATAATCAGTTAAACACTGACAATCAGTTAAAAAGTTTAACGCAAACCAAACCAAGAACATATAGTTCGATTAAAAAATTTCATACAACTTAAAGACGAAATAAGAACAGAACTTGGAAAACAAGACACACTGCTTATATCTTAAAAAGTACATATGTTAGTGAGTGCAAATACTCTGCATCAGAGAGATTCCCATTAGAACAAGTCATCCTCCTCCGAAGGAGTACAGATGTCCCTGTCTGTTTTATCATCACCTGCAGTGTAGTCCATATGCCATGAAAGGAATGTGATTTCCAGAACCCAGAAATAAAAAGAGGTGAGCCAACATCTATGTTGAGCACCACATATTCAAGAAAATATAACAAATAACAAAACTGAAAAGTATTAAGATACCTAAAATTCCAAGCCATTATCCCAAAAAAATAATAATAACCGAAATACAAAACCCGAAGAATAAATGTTCTACATAAAAAGAAAAAAGAAATAACAAAACAGAGAGAAACTTCGAACTCATAGCAAAAATATTGATAATCTGCCTCGTTGCCGCTGAAATTGTGGAAATTGACAATATTTAATGTATTTACCGAACTTTGTAGGCAGGCAAAGCAACTATAACCATGTTAATAAAAAAAAACTATGCCTCAGATATTAGATTAACTTCACAGATATCAATCTCAAAGTATATTTAACACCATCACAGGAACAGTCAGATTTCACCAGTCTTTAAAGAAAAACGGAACAACAAGATGAATCATAGAATTTGACCTGGGGCTTGAGAAATAAAAATAGGTTTAAGAACACTGGAACTCAGAAACCAAAATTTTTTAGGAAAGAGTGTTCTAGAGTTAGGGTTTGGGTTTACAGTGTTTATATAGAGCGACTGAAACGGCAAAACGAAGCCGCTTCGTTCTCTTGCATAAGAAATCACGACCGTAGATTTAAGGAAGAGTAGTGCTATTACCGAGAAAGGCAAAAAAAAAAATATATATATATATATATTTTTTTTATATTTTTTCATTTTTTTTATATTCTTAAATATTGTTTTAAAAAATAAAAAAATTTACAACATCACTAAAAAAATACTTCATTAATCATTAAGGAAAAATAAGATTTGGGGCCACAAATTCGGCACCCACATTGGTTGGCTTAGCATTTTTGTTCAATGAAATAAAAAAATAAAAAAGGAAAAAAAGAAAAATATGGCTGTATCGGGAACCCATTATGAGTTGGAAAATGATTTACACACAATATTTTATACAGACTGAGGCCAAAAGCTTATATCTTAGATAGTATGAGACCCAATTTTCATAAGAGAGGTTTTAAATTGGATCCCCCTCTCCAAATCCCTCAATAAATAAATAAAAAAACATTTTATACAACCATATTTTAAATAAGGAATATTTTTGTAAAACACCTTATAAAGGTAACGTCATATTACAAAAATACCTTCATCTTATAATATTGTTGTGAAATATATTGTGAAAATGTGTTGTGTGTATATTATTACTCAAGTGAGTTTATAAAATGAGAGACATTGTAATTTTTAAAGTCATAAGATTTGATGTGCTATGTCAATTGTAATTTTTTATTATCTTAAAATAGATTTGACATATTATATTAAAACACCTTAATGTGTGAGTTTATTTTCATAAAATTACTTATAGTATATATCAAAAGAAAATACTAATTTGTTTGGTACATATGCTTACTTAATTTCTCTTATTTGATAATTGATATAATTAAAATAAAAAAAATGTAAGGTATCTAAATTATGCAAGCCAACCAAGAGTCTGGCGGCCTAATATGATATGATCTGGTTCCTCAAATGGAAAACCTAGGTTTGAAACTCTCCACCCCCTTATATAAAAGAATAAACAAACATTATGCAAGTTGAGATTAAAAAAGGTTCAGCACTAGACCTCATCTACGGGTTGTTTGGAGGGAAATCTAATATAATATAAGTATTTTACAACTATAACTAGACCTCATCTACGGGTTGTTTGGAGGGAAATCTAATATAATATAAGTATTTTACAATTTTTTATAGTCTCTCATTTCTCAACGTATAATGAAGGTTGGAGATCCATTTTCTTGAAAATATCATTTCTTTAGAGTTCTTGTTGTGAGGTTGAATAAGTTGAAGGAATCGTTTGAAAGAAGCCTCCATTTCATCTAATTTGATTTGATCCCTCTTTTATTGTGTCCCTTGGGAGTGGTAAGGAATGATAGCTTTTTCTCACTTCTCCCGTGTGTCTGACTAGCTATTCTCCTAATTTCTTATTTTCCTCCCTTTTCCCTCACACCTGCCTTTCTCTCTTCTAACATTTACTTTCCTTGTTTCATCCTTATCTCTTTTCACTTGCCTTTTAATGATAGTGACCCTTTAATGGGTTGGGCTTGATTTATCTAAGACAGGGGATTTTACCCCTAACAATTGGTTTTATTTAGTTAACTTCTACAACCTTATTTATACGAAGTAGTGTAAAATTCTATTATTATATAAAGAAAAGCAATTAAATAGAAAATAATGTAATTTTGTTATGGATAAAGGGCAAAGATGGGATATGGTGTAAAATGTGATAGAGTTCGGGAAAATGCGGGACAAAGCAATAAATTAGCATATAAAAAACCATTAGGCACTATTTGGATAGTGAGAGTATTTTATCTCATCTCACATCTTCTTATCATTATAATTTTTTCAAATTTTCACACAAAATAAAATAAAAAATTTAGCCTTTTCAAATCTCCATCATGGTTGAGTTGAAGATTTTCAAGACCTTCTTGTTGAGCAAATCGACCTTAAGAATCACAAGCATTTGTTAGGGATAAAGTTGACTGGATCCAACCTATTGAAATCCTATAACTAATAATAAGGAAAGAGATAAAACCAACAAACAAGGCAAGGAAAAGATAAAATAAAAGAAGTTGATTCAAACTCCTAAAAGAAAGGTCTTCATAAGGCAAGTAGAACTTAATCACTTTAAAGAAGGAAATAGATCTCCATATAATGAGGATATCTTCACAAATCTAGACAAGCTCTCTACACCTAGACTCCACCATGTACAATGACTCCAAAGGATTTTCTCTTAAGGGAGACATCATCTTCAATCTCTAGAAACTTTAGATTTCTCCATTGTATTGAGAGTTATGTAAGGCCATGAGTAATTGTAATGTCGCCTATTGTGGTGGATTTTGCTCCCAAACAACCTGTGGGTGTAGGTTTTTATATAGAATCATGTAAATCTTTGTGTTTCTCTTTATTTATCTTTTATTTGCTTATTTATTATTTATTTTATGAATGAAAGTTAAGAGCATCATATCACTACCCCAAATCATCACTGTGGGCCGAGATGACTTTTTCCTCCGTTCTAGCATGTTGTACAAATTTTTGGCATTAACATTACTATTTGTTGAATGAAGACTAGGACTCTCCAACTCTCGATAGGTCATCCATTTTGAACAAGGTTGGGTTTGATAATAAATTTTTCGATTGACTCAAACAAATGAAATTTTGACTGAACCTATATTTTCAGCGTTAAAAAATTCTCAATCTAACCCGATTTCGACGTGAATCATTCTCTTCCTTTTTTTTTTCTTTTCACTTCTCCCATTAAGGCTTTTATTATTATTATTATTATTTTATCATTTTCAATTTTGTTTTCAATTTGCAAGTTTTTTTAAACAATTTTGGGGGCATGTTGTTTAGTCTACACTGTTGTAGTCTTCTGTTAGGTTTTATGCCCTGAAAACACTTTAGCCCAGCTGCCTTCAACAAGATTGACACAATTTTGCTTCCACTAACCAATAAGTAAGCAATATTAAAATCGTGTCTATGCAGGGTCTCCTTTTATCTGCTCAATTTCATACTTGAACTGAGATTTGTAAGGAAATTAGGCCAATGTTAGCCCCCTCGAGCTCCCATTTGACTCCAAAATTAATTAGTATGCTTATTTCTACTCTTTATGAGAAGAGAAATTGATTTTAATGGCCGAAAATTTTACAAAACATGGTGGAAGGGGAAAATTCCCTTGAGCCCAGGCCTGTGCAAAATAGTAGGGCTCGTTATGGCCCTGGTCCCATCCTCCTACTGCCCTAAGGTTGCATAAGGGATTTCGTTGTTGGTCAGCCATGGATAGGCTCATCACGTGGGAAACCACACCAAAGGGATAGACAAGACACACAGACCCTAACACCCCCTGCGTGTTGGGTTCAGCATTTAAGGATTTGCGCCATCAAGAGAACGAGGAGGATGGACAACCCTCCATCCCCTGATGCCAAACATGAAAACTAGTAGTTTCGATCATCTACTGTCAAAGCTTCACCTGGGTAGCCATGCCTCATTAATGGTGCCACCCACATCCTGCATCGTATTAAAGGCCCCGACTGGAAGCTATTGTGGAGGATGATGTGAACCCCCTGACGTGGGATACAAAATGTTTCCCATAGATCACCAATAAGAGTCAATCCCAAGGTACGAGAAATGCTCTCTAGACTCTACCATTAAGAAAGAGAAAACTCTAAACATGCGAGACTAACTTAGGCATCGGAGGTTCCTATACCACCCTGAGCCCACCTTCTCCCTTGTGTTTGCAGGTGAAGATCTTGATCTGAGTTGCTAAGATCTGCGTTAACACATGGAGTACCCAGCCGGATACATCTTTCTATTTTTGGCTATTCAAAACTCATATTTGAGAGGGCTTCAAACCATTTGTAGTGATATTTCGGCATATGAGAACACCAACAAGAAACAAAGATTGACCAGGCTCCTTCCTTGTCTAGAAAACCCATAGTCGCATATTCTATTGCCTACACGTATGTTTGGTACTAATGTAAAGATCAATAGAAAAATGGGTAGTCGGACGACATAGTAATGACAGCATGATCCTTTCTTTCGTTGTCTGAATTCAAGGATGTCTAAGCAAGCAATAAAATAGAGTAGATTCAAACGAAACGCATGAAACCCAGCAGGTAAGCCCAACGATAAGGCCAGTTAGGCCATTGCTTAAAGAGTTAAGGCCCACCCTATACAATATCCCAAAAATAAAAGTAGGATGTTTTTATTTTAGTTTTTTTTTTTCTTTTTGTACAACTATTTCATTAAGTAAACCTCATTTGGATATACAATACAAATGATATGATATATAATATTTTAAATAGTAATAAAATTTTTTAAGTTAAGATGAAATGAAATAATTTGTAAGAGAAATGTGTGTTTGGATAATAAAATGAGATAATATAGTTTTTAATTTTTTAAATTTGAAAAATGTGTAGGTCCCACTATCTTATAGAGTGTCCCAATTATGCAATGTTCATGTTAGAATTGAATTGTTCAAGCATTGCTCAAGTCAGGTTGGCACTATTCATATACTATTCACACATTATTCACGTCAGCTTTCACTGTTTATTTACTGTTAATTTAAGTGGATATTTTCAAAATATAAGAGATGAAATATTGTGTTTGGATAGCCAAAACTACTATATGGTTCACTCTAGATTTGATATTTTCATTTGTATTGACTAACCAAACCGTGCTAAATTGAAGCACAAAATTCACAATGAGGTCTCATTTATAAAATATAAATAAGAAAGCTTTTATTTAAAATTTTAAATAATACCTCATTTTATTATATGATTAAAAATGACTTATTTACATTTATTAGGCCTCAATTTGTATTTGGCGCTCTCGAAACACAGAAACATATGGTTATGGGTGAAGTATATAAAAAGAGAAACATGAAGTTTTGATTCTTGAACAAGCAATAATTGAGGAAAAAGACAAAATTTATCTCTGTATTTCTGTCAAAATTTATCTCTGTATTTCTGTATCATGTTGTCCCGTTTGGTTGCAAAGAAATGTATAGAACCCAAGTAAAACAGATGTCCTAAGCGTAATATATTGCCTAATTTCTCGATGAGTCGGTGTAGAAGAAAAGAAATAAAAAGAGATAAAAGGGGATCGAGCGACGATTCAGCGAAGCAGAAAAACTGATCTATGAACAAGCTAAGACATCTGAAGTGAGAGAGATGAAGGTACATAGCAACGACGTTGTTAGTCATCTAGCTTATATATTTTTCTAGGATACTTACGGTTTTATCCTAGTCATCTCATCATTCTAAGATGTGATATTCAATGATTAATATATTTACTATATTATACTTGTAGGCTAATTATTTGATGCCATGTCGAGAGAGTTGAGAGGATGATAAGTAGAAAAATGATAAATAGAATTTTTCTATTAAAAAACCTCGTAGGAGATGATAAATGATGTTTTTTTGTAACTTTTTTTTTGGAGAAAAATGGATGATTAATCTTGTTCTTTCCATTTTCAAAATAAACATATGTTCCAATTTCTAACCTAATATTTTCAAAATGAGTGATATTTCAAACAATAAGATCACGATTAGAATGATTTGTAATTTGATATATCATATCAAACTACGTTAGTTTGTGATTTTATTTTATAGGATCTCATTTTAACTAGATCATTTCTCTAATTGATATATACCTTTAAGTTGGGTTTGAGTGTTGAGAAGTGTTAATATATGTTATGAATAGTAGTAAAAAAGTAGGTAAAAAATAATAATAGAACATTGAATAGTAGTAAAAAATAATGAATAGTAGTAAAAAATAGGTATAAAGTAATAATAAAATAATAATAGTAGTAGAATATGTTGAAAAATGTAAAGGTATTCTTAACACCAAAACACATCCAAACAAATCATAAAATTCCATAAACAATTCATAAAATTCCATAAATTGTTTATGGAATTTTATGGTCCACTTTAGAGAGAAAATAAGACAATTAAACGCTCGTTTATGATTTACATTGTGCTGAACCTTGGTACCAATAATGTTTAATATTATAAATTTTTATGCTGTATCTATCTTTCTGGGTTAGATGTCAAGTGAAGAATTAAAGATAATCTCTATCTATAATTTTCTTTTGTATCAAATTCTGATAGAATAAAAAAGGGAAGTTACTGAAAATGTTCCAGTAGTTCAAAAAGTTTAGTAGTATACCTATGGTTATGCTCAACCTTCAAATTGATACCTCTTATCAATTTTATGAAGGAAAATCCTGACGCGGTAGTCAGCACCAATAAGACGACGACACTCAACATGAGCAATAAAAGTTTGAAAAAATATTAAAAGATATGAAAGAATTTAGTAAAAAAATTATAAAAGTAGAAAATTATAGAAGTAAATTAAGAGCTGCAAAATAGTTATAAGAGTAGTAGCTTTATCATCGGTTTGATTTGAAACATAGATTCATCTCAATTTATCTCAATTTATTTAAGTTGAGTTTAAATTTAAGTCTAATTTGACATCTAAACACATAACGTTCAAATTACTAAACAGCACTCTACTTAAGACTTATTTACACATAGGACGTACAATATTTTTCAACTCAATACCTCTTTACATGCAAGACCCATAACTTTTTTTAACTTCTCATAAAAATATTTAAACTCATATTAACATCTAAACACATCTAAACTCAACTTAGGTAGATCATATAAAATTCATTCTACCATTTCAACTCACTATTATTTATAAAAAACTTAACTCTATTAATTCAGTTGATCAACATCTAAATGTAGTCATTAAATATTATAAATTGAGTTTATCACTTTTTCATTTTCACTATCATTAAAAAAAAAATTCGCATTAATTCCATCATACCATTTGAAAATCAATATTTTTTTTTTTATTTTTTTTGAAAAGAGCCGGTAGTCACATGTCCCAGTGGCCCCATCCTAAGTTTATTAAAAAATCCTCACTTGTAATGGAGGGAAACCGTGGTTACAAAATCAGCCTCTAGGAGTTAACAAATAAAGAAATGAAAGGACCTCCCAAACACAACCCAAACAAGCAAAGAAAAAACCAAAAATCAATCTAAACAAGCTTATAAAAAAAGCAACGTAAAAAACTAAACAGGCCTAAAAGAACCAATACAAAACCAACCAAAAAATCAAAAACTGAACCAAATAAAAACAAAAAGAAGGAAGGCCCAGAGAATCAATCCGGATCATGCATTTTAAAAGCCGATGACCTCTTTGAATGCTATCATAAACTTTTGTCCTCCCCCTTTGTCCTTCACGTGCTAAAAGATCCGCTGCAAAATCTGCTTCCCGGAATTGGTGTTCAACCATGCAATTCATTTTTCTCAATTCCTCACATAAATCATCCCAAAAATCCTAGAGATACCACAACATACACCTCCCTTTACGTATCCAATCGATGACAATTTTTGAATCGCTTTCAATAATAATATTATTCATATGAAGCCATTTACAAAGCCTATACCTTCCACAATGGCCTTTAATTTTGCACTATTATTAGTGCCACGTTTGTGATGAGTAGAGAAATCCCCTTTCACAAAGCCATGACTATCTCTTATTATGCCACCACCTCCTGTATTGCCAGGATTCCCTTGACATCTCCTATCGCAATTAAGCTTAAATCATCCCTCGGAGGCCTAGATTATTTTACTATTTTTCTTGGTCTAGAAATATTATTATGACATTGTAACTGAAAATTCTCAAAAATAGCTCTATCATGTTTCGAGAATTTTTGGGCTAAGCATAGATGATTATCATCCAGCAATTTAATCCATATACGTACAGCTCACCAAACCTGATCAGCATTTTCAGACTTCCCCTCCATTCTCACTTTACATCTTATCTTCCAAAGGCACCAAGTAATTAAACAAGGAATTAAACCAATCAACGTTCCCTTGATGAAAGACTTCTTGGCATAATTAAACCAATACAAAACTTTGGTTTTCCAAGACCAATGATGTATCGAAAGGATAGCAAAAAATCATACCTGAGCCTCAATCTCATCACAAGAAAAAATATGGTCGATACTTTTCGTATGACACCTCGAGCAACAGTCACAAGCAGAAGCTAATGAGACCCCTTTATGCTGAATTCGCTCATCCACAACCAACAAGTTAAACCAGATCCTCCACATACAAATAGATATTCGTTTAGGCAAACTATTATGTCAAAACCAACCATATCTCGGGAATAACTACCCTTTAATCCGAATTGCCTCCCAAGCTGCTGAAGTAGAAAATTTACCATTAGGAGAAGGCTTCTTGACAGCTATATCCAAACCCCTTTTACCAACTGGAACATGTTGTATAATTTTTGCCACTGTGTCAACATCAATAGTTGAAAAGTACTATCCGCAAAGACAGAGTCTTCTCTCGTTTTGCTCTCTGGTGAACGAGGTGAAGTTTATAGCAGTCTTTGGTGTGAAGTTTAGGCTGTAGTTAGTGTGAGCAATTATGGAGGATATTCAAGAGAGATGGAGTCAATTACGGTTGACAGAGAGTGAGTCATGCGTGTTGGAATTGGATGATGAGGGAGTGTCTGAGATGAAGGAGAAAGGTGACAGAAGTCTAGTGGGGAAGGTGTTCACAGATCGCATGGTGAGTAAGGAAGTCCTTGCTTCCACGAGGGCTAAGGTGTGGAGGATCAGTAAACAGGCTGTTTTTCATGAGTGTGGGTCAAATGTCTTCACTGTGACATTTGCTACACAGGCAGATAAGGAGAAGGTCTTATCGGGAAAACCATGATTGTTTGACAATGGTTTGTTTGCTCTTAAGTTGTCTGATGTGTTGAAGCAACCAAAATCGATATGTTTTGATTATGAAGAATTCTGGGTGCAATTGCATAACCTGCCCTTTGCATTCATGAATAGAGTGTATGGGGAGAAGATAGGGAGGACAATTGGGAGAGTTCTGGAAGTTGATGTCCCGAGTGATGGGATAGGGTGGGGCAGATTCCTGAGAATAAAGATTGAGTTGAATTTATACCAATCTCTGGCAAGAGGGAGGATGATTAGTGTGCAAGGAGAACATGTGTGGATCCCTATCAAGTATGAAAAATTGCCAAAGGTTTGTTTTATGTGTGGTTTCTTAGTCCATGCAGATGGAGGGTGTAGATCACAAAGTGAATCTTTGTCTCAGCATGCTGAAAAGATCCAGCAATTTGGTTCATGGCTTCGTGCCTCTCCTTCCTTTATTAAAAGAAGCTATTCCAGTGGGAGGTCTAGTAATGGTGCTGGCGAGAGGTGGAAGAAAGGTCCAGTGGAAGGTGGGGGATCTGACTCTGATTCGGCTAACCATGCAGGCGACAATCAAGGATCTCATCCAAGTTCAAATTTAAATTTGGATAAGGATGAGAGTGTGGAGTTTGTTGCTTGTTCATATCATCAAGATTTGGATAAGAGGGAAGTTATAACTGAAAAGAGGGAGGGATCTACAGATAGGAAGGGGAAGGAATGTTCAAATTTGCAGCATTCGATAAGGCAGGAAGAGACAGTTAGGGAATCAATTAAACAGAATCAAATGGGTCACAAGGAGGATATATATAGAAAAGGAGAGTTGGGCTTGAGCATGGGCTTGGGTCTGGATGCAAACCCAATTATGGAGGCCCAATTTTTTAATGAATTGGCTAAGGAGAGTCCAAATCTGTTGGGTATGGCTAATAATGAGATTCAGCCTGGGTTAAGCGCTGAAGTAATAAGCCAGACCAGTGACAGAAGGCCTATGATTACTAGAGGAAGGTGGAAAAAACGTGCTAGGGGGAAAGCTATGGACAGTAGCATTTTAGCCTCAGATATGATGCAGAAAAGAGGGTTAGTTGATGAAGAGGATGGTGGTGGGAAAGAAGCAAGCAGAAAAAGAATAAAAATTAACAAGGAATGGGCCTTCATTGATGCAAAGTTGAACTTGGTGGCGGCTGTTGAGCAGCGCCACCAAGAGCAATGAAAATCTTGAGCTGGAACTGCAGGGGGCTTGGTAACCCCCGTGCAGTTCATGACCTTCACAATCTTGTGAAGGATAAGGGACCAGACTTGGTTTTTTTGATGGAAACCAAGTTAGAAGCATATAGATGGGAATTCCTTAAGAGGAAATTGCGTTATGAGGGATGTTTTGTTGTTAATCCGTTAGGAAGAAGTGGAGGTTTGGCTTTACTATGGAAGATGGAAACTGATGTGATAATTCAATCCTATACTAGATTTCATATTAATGCAGTAATCAAGGAAGACAAGGAGGACATGGAGTGGCAGTTTACTGGATTCTATGGACATCCAGAGGTGAGTAAGAGGCAAGTGTCATGGGATATTTTATTGTCATTAAAGCCTTCTAATCCTATGGCTTGGTTTGTTTGTGGGGACTTCAATGAAATATTATCTCAAGATGAGAAGAGAGGAGGGAACCTGCGATGTGAATCTCAGATGCATAAATTTAGACATGTGGTAGATATGGGGGGTTTGTTTGACTTAGGATGGTCGAATTCCAAGTTTACCTGGTGCAATAGACACAAGGATGACACTTTTACTATAGAGAGACTGGACAGAGGCTTAGCAAACAGTGAAGGGTTGGGGTGTTTCAACTCAATCAGAGTGGAAACTCTGGTGGCAAGAAGCTCGGATCATAGACCTTTGTTCTTTTCAACTCAAGAGCTACCTGCACAGAGAAGAGGCTGTCATAAGTCTTTCAAGTATGAAGTGGCTTGGGGTCAAGAGGAAGAATGTAAAGATATTATAAGTAACGAATGGATGCAGGAAAGTTCGCATGTTGATCCCATAAGAGAAGTCCAACAAAATCTAAAAAACTGTAGAGTATCCTTATCAAGATGGAAGAAATCTCATTTTTCAGACATGGAAAAGGAGATTAGTCAGAAATCTGCTTTACTAAAACAATTGCAGGATGATGAAAACCAGTATAATAAGGAGGAGATTGTGAGACTACAAAATGAAGTGGGGGTTTTATTGCAGAAAGAGGATCTTAAATGGAGGCAAAGGGCAAAAAGGCATTGGTATCAAGGGGGGACAGAAATACAAGGTTTTTTCATGCATGTGCAACACAAAGAAAGAAGAATAATTTTATAAAACATATCAGAGAAGCAGAGGGTTTTCTGAGAAGTGATGATTCTGCTATTTCTAGTGCTTTCAAGGATCATTTTCAGAAGATTTTTTCTACCTCGAATCCAAAGGAAGAAGATATAGATGCCTATTTGCAAAGTGTGGACACTAAAGTGACAAGAGTAATGAATGATGATCTTGTGGCTCCTTTTCAGCAAGAGGAGGTACTGGAAGCACTTCAACAGATGGGGCCTTTCAAATCACCTGGACCAGATGGGTTTGGAGCAGATTTCTACCAACATTACCGGGCAGGAGTGGGCCCTAAAGTTTGTAAGGCAGTTCTAAATGTACTAAATGGGGGTGATATGCCAAGTGAGTTGCAATTTACAAATATTGTGCTTATTCCTAAAGTAGATGTTCCTCTTTCTGTTAATGAGTTTAGACCAATTTCTTTATGCAATGTTTTGTATAAACTCATAGCAAAATTCTAGCAAATAGGCTTAATCATGTATTACCTTTTATAATATCTAGGCTGCAAAGTGCTTTTGTTCCAGGTAGATCAATTATGGACAATGTGATGGTGGCCTATGAGATTCTTCATACCATGAAAGCAAGACAAAGAGGACGAGAAGGAAGCATGGCTCTAAAGCTAGATATGTCAAAGGCATATGATAGAATAGAGTGGACTTTTTTGAGGTCCATCATGAAGAAGCTGAGTTTCTGTGATAAATGGAACCATTTGATTTTGAAGTGTATAGAATCGGTTAGATATTCAGTGGTGGTGAATGGAAAGATAGGTGATTCTTTCATGCCTACTTGAGGACTAAGGCAAGGTGACCCTTTGTCACCTTACCTGTTTATCATATGTGCTGAGGGACTGAGCTCCATGTTGAGTGATGCTGCTGCTAAAGGGAGTATAAAAGGGGTTGCTGCTATAAGAGGTGGGACCAGAATCAATCATCTCCTCTTTGATGATGATTGTGTGATCTTTAGCAAAGCAAGTAAAGAAGAGTGGTTGACTATACATGATCTTTTGCTGCTGTATGAAGTTTCCTCAGGCCAAAAGCTGAATAGACAGAAGACTGCAATCTTGTTTAGTTCCAATACCAGCGAGATTATAAAAAGGGAAGTTGCAGTCGTGGCTGGTGATGTTATTTGTGGTGACTATGGTAAATATCTTGGTCTTCCAACTATGATTGGAAGATCAAAATATGAAACTTTCAGAAATATAAAAGAAAGGGTGTGGAGGAGGATTAGAAGCTGGAAAAACTCATTTTTGTCCAGTGCTGGTCGAGAGGTGTTAATTAAGGCAGTTTTACAGTCCATTCCTACTTACACAATGAATGTGTTTAGATTTCCAAGGAAGTTGTGTAATGAGATCAATTTTATTATTGCAAGTTTCAGGTGGAGTGGTAACAAAGATAGGAAGGGTATTCATTGGAAGAGTTGGGATAAAATGGGAGAAAATAAAAAAGAAGGTGGGATGGGGTTTAGAGATATTGATGTTTTTAATAAGGCTATGTTAGCCAAACAAGGGTGGATGTTACAAATAAAGTGTGATTCTTTGGTTGCAAAGATTTTTAAGGAAAAGTATTTCAAAAAATGTCAGTTTATTGATGCAAAGATTGGATATAAGCCCTCTTTTATGTGGAGGAGTTTGTTAGCTGCACAAGATTTGGTGAAAGCAGGTATAGTTTGGAGAGTGGGTAATGGGAAGAGCATCTCTATTTGGAAGGATAAGTGGCTACATAATGGCTCAGATTTTAAAGTTAGATCACCTATTAATACTCTATCTGCAGACTTGAAGGTAAGCTCTCTTATCTTTGAGGATTTGCATTGTTGGAATGAGAGCTTGGTAGGGGATATGCTCAGCAGGGAGGAGGCAGCTCTGATTTGCAGTATACCTTTAAGTTGGCAGGGGGGAGGATGAAATGATGTGGGGCTTTACCAAGGATGGTAGGTTTTCTGTGAGAAGTGCCTATCATTTAGGTAATGCCTTGGGAAAATCTATGGTCGGGGAATGCTCTAATAAAGAAGTTCAGAAGCAAATTTGGGAAGGGGTTTGGAGACTAAATGTCCCTAATCCTACAAAGCAGTTTGTGTGGAAGTCTCTGAAGAGCATATTACCCACAAGGCAGAATCTAGTGCAGAGAAAATTAATTGAAGATGCTACATGCCCGATCTGTCAAAGGGGTGAAGAAACAATATGCCATGTCCTATGGTCATGCCCAACTGCAAGTGATGTATGGGCAGAGAGTGGGAGTGGTCTTCAGAAATGGCCTAGTGAAGAAAAAGACTTTTATGTGCTATGGTCTGAAATGCAAACCAGATTGCAGCAGAGTAAATTAGAGGAAGTTTCTATGATACTCAGAGGACTATGGACTAGGAGAAACATGATGTTTTTTGAAAGTAAGTTTGACAGTCCACGAAAAGTGCTTAATGTAGCAATGACTAGTCTTCAAAGCTTTCAAGAAGCTCGTGCTGCACTAAACAATCTGAAGGGGTCTCATGTTCAGATAAGAAAGAACATCAAATGGAAGCCACCAGATGAGGGTGTTTCTAAGGTAAACTTTGATGCGGCTATAGATAAGAACAATTTTAAATTGGGCTTGGGTATAGTGGCAAGGAACCATGTGGGGGAGGTTCTGTTTACTTTCAGTTCTACTAAACAGTTTAGTGGAAACTCTGATCTGGCTGAAGCAGCTGTTCTTTGGAGAGCTATGGAGCTTGTTTTGGAGCTTGATGTCAGGTTGGTGGTGTTTGAGGGAGATGCTGACAGAGTGATAAAAGGGGTAACAGAAGTTGGGGGCAACTATGCATGGATGGAACAACAGTATGCCAATATATGTGGCAGGCTGTTACTGAGGCCAGACTGGTCTGTGAGTTTCATTCATAGAGAAGGCAACTGTGTTGCCCACGCATTAGCCAAGAGAGCATTGAGTATGGAAGGGGAGTGGTGTTGGATTGAGGATGAACCTTCTGAAATTACAAGTATAATTGCTAGAGATTTGTCTTGTAGCAATGAAGGGAGTTAAGTGAGTGATTGTCTTTAGAGAGTTTAACTGAGTGTAGCTGTTTTTGTAACACATTTTATGAATGAATGGAAAGTATTGATGAATGTTTCAAAAAAAAAAAAAAGTTGAAAAATACTATTTTATTTTTTTAATATAGCTGTCTAAAAGTTGTAACATAGTCTTAGAGGAACTATGATGCAAAGTTTTGAATTTTATATCCTACCGTCTAGTACGACTAAAATATAGCGAATTAGAATAATAATCGATACAAAGAATGGTACTGGCCAACTGTACTGGTATGTTTCGACTGGTACCGGCCAATATTTTAAATTTTGGTCGAAATGGTGGCCAGTACGTATAATTGGGATTGAATGGGTGTGATCTGGGCATTTTTGTGATTTCAGTAAAATGGTAGGGCCATTTTTGTAGTCACGACAGTATAAAAAGCAAAAAAGTACATGTCCAGTAGCTACTGCAAGTCTGCGTATCTGCACCGCGTTTTCTACTTTTTCAATTCCGCTGCCATTTCAATCTCAAAAGTAGAAAAGTATAAAATATTATGTCACGGTCATAGAAAAAGTAGAAAAAGGGGCATTAACGTTTTACGAATAGAAAAAGTAAAAAGAACCTGCACGTTTGCACCTCTTTTTGAAAATCTTCTTAATTTTCTTAATTAATTTAAAACAGACTCAACTTCTCTCTTGCAGATAGAACACAAGTCAACATCAACAACCTTTCTGTTGGCCAGATTTTGCAAAGTAGGAAGAGCATTGTGAGCAGCTTTCCATGCAAATAACTTAATCTTCATAGGGACATTTAGAGACCATAAATGCTTCCAGTCTATCAAACTAGTTACAATACTCGAGCACTCCCCCTTCATCTATCTGACCAGAGATTGTTATAGGTAGTATGCACTTCTCACAGTGAAAGTCCCATTTGCAGTATACCCCCACATTAGTTTGTTCTGAGCCCCAGTTTTGCTTAAGAGAATCCGACAGATCTTCTCCACCTCTTCCTCATGAAATAACAGATCCAACACTTCCTTCTTCCATCTACATTCCCCTTCATCAATCAACTCAGAAACAGTTGGATCCCTGTTAGAACAAAAAATGGGAGGATTGAGTTGTAACTGCACAACATTCTTGACTCACTTATCATTCCAAAAACTGATACTAGAACCAGACCCCACTCTCCATAAACTTCCCGCCTTGATCAATTCAATGGATGACCGTAGGCTCTGCCACACCAGAGATGAATTAGTCCCCTTCTTTGCATTTAGTATAGAGCCCTTCTTGAAATACTTCTATTTTAGGAGTTGTGCAACCAGTGAATTTGGATTATTGAGAACTCTCCATACTTGCTTAGCCAACATGGCTTTATTAAAGGATTCTAGGTCTCTAAAACCCAAATCCCCATCCTTTTTAGAAACTCCATACTTGTCCAAGACTTCCATTGAACTTTCTGTTTGTTATTACTACTTCCCCACCAAAATTTTCCCATCATCGAATTGATTTCCTGCAGCAGCTTCTTAGACAACTTAAAAACACTCATAGTATAGGTTGAGATTGCTTAAATTACTGCTTTTAGTAGTACTTCCTTTCCAGCTTGTGATAGGAAAGTATTCTTGCAACTTGAGATTCTGGTCCAAATCCTTTCTTTAATAGATCTGAAAGATTGGTATTTAGACCTTCCAACTGTAGTTGGTAGTCCTAAATACCTCCCGTAGTTGTTATCTGCTGATACTCCTACTGCATTAACAATCTCCTGCTTTTTGTCTGGATTGGTATTTGAGCTGAAGAAAACAGTTGCTTTTTTCTCGGTTCAAACACTGTCCAGAGGCCCTCTCATACACTTCAAGCAATCCTTGGATCTTTTGCCACTCCTCAATAGTTGCTCTACAACAAAGCACACTATCATCAGCAAAAAAGAGATGACTAACCCTCATCCCTCCTCTAGTAGCTGCAACTCCTTTAATCTCCCCCTTATGCTCAGCCTGAGTTATCAAGGCACTTAAACCCTTAGCACATAATATAAATAGGTAAGGAGATAGTGGATCTCCTTGCCTAATCCCACGTTCAGGTTGAAAAGATGCACCAATTTTTCCATTTATCAGAACTGAGTATCTTACAGTAGTGACACATTCCATTATCAACTGCATCCATCTCTCTCCAAATCCCATTTTTTCCATAATAGCCTTTAGAAACTTCCATTCCATACGGTCATAGGCCTTAGACATATCTAACTTGATAGCCATCGAGCCTATTCTTCCCCTCTGCTTTGTCTTCATAGAATGCAAAAGTTCATAGGCAGTTATCACATTATCAGTGATAAGCCTATTAGGGATAAAGGCACTTTGGTTGCTTGAAACAATAAGATCCAGTATATGCTTCAACCTGTTAGCTAAGACTTTGGAAACCAATTTATACACAACATTACAAAGACTAATAGGTCTAAATTGGTTAACAATAGAAGGGTCTTTTACTTTGGGAATCAAAGCAATAACAGTATAATTAATCCCCCTATCCATCCTACCCCCATTAAGAAAGTGTAAAACAGACTCACTAACCTCATCCCCAACAATATGCCAATAGGATTGAAAAAAATGAGCATTAAACCCATTTGGTCCAGGGGCCTTCAGAGGGGACATTTGTTGTAGAGCTACTTCTACTTCCTCTCGAATGAAAGGTTTCTGTTATATGAAATTCATATCCTTTGTCACCCTTTTGGTTATGCAATTCAGACAACAGCTCAGATCTTCATCAGTGGGCCTTGTAGAGCTAAAGATGTCTTTAAAATACTGAGTAAATGCCTCTGACATGTCTGAATGACTCTCCCATTTTCTACCTTGCATGTCATGGATAGCTCTAGTCTGGTTCTTCTTATGTCTTTGAGTTGCACAGAGGTAAAAAAAACCTGGTATTTTTATCACCAGCCTAATGCCAGTTCACCTTAGCTCTTTACCTCCATTTAATATCTTCTTGTTCTAACAAAATCACTAGTTCTTTCTGCAAGTTTTTAACAGCATCTATATTCAAAGGTCCTTCCACATCTTGCAATTTCCTGAGTTCTTCTGTTTTTTCTAGAATTTCCTTTGCACAGTCCACCTTCTGTCCCTTATTCCATCTCGTGAGCACTTGAGCACAAGCCTTAAATTTTTTCTTAATCTTACCCCACCCATCCTGCCCACATATCACCTTTCTCCACTCTTTTCTAACAACTTCCTCCCCTTCCACATCCTTAGTCCATTTAGCCTCAAACATGAACTTATGACTCTTATCCACGGTTGGGAAACCAATTCTATAATAGGTCAACATAATTGGTCTGTGATCTGATCTTCTTGTAGATAATGTTTCCACAACTGACCTCTTGAACATGTTCATCCATTGAGAATTGGCTATTACACGATCTAGTCTTTCCTTTGTGTAGTGAGGGCCTTGTTGTCTATTGCTCCATGATGGGAACCAAGGCGGGCCTACTCTTAAAGATCATTTGCAAGTTCTAGATGGGCTAATTACAAGATCGAGAGCCAAGAAGATCAACGAAGCAATGTAAGGATTAGTACAAACCACTTGGGAAGAAGCTAGCAAGAGCCCAACACTCAAGATGAGCTTGAAAAAAGAAGAACCAATTTTGATCCACTTGATCCAAGCTATGGAAGATTTGACTTAGAAATATGGCCTTTAGATATCAAGGCTTTCAATTTGTTTAAAGGATTTTTATTATTAGTTTTGAATAAGTGGGCTTAAGGATACTTAGCCCACATGTCTTTTCTATTTGAACTAGGGTTTAGAAGTACTGTAGCATGATACTGTTCACGGTATAGTACGCGCGGCTACTATTCACTAAGGGCATTTTTGAGAGAAAGGGTCTCAAATTTTAGTCTAGGGTTTTATCATATTTTGGAGATGGGATTTAAAGGATGTAACCAACCATTTCAAGGCAGACATTATTTTATTTCGAATTTTAATTGTGAGTAAGTTTCCTCCTCTTGTTCTTAATTGAACTCTTGAACTTATCAAAGGTAAATCACAACCTTTGTGGCGTTCCTCCTCGTAATTTAGGTTCTTGAGATGGGATTTCAACGGATCTAGATTTTGATATAATCTAGGTTCTTGACACGAGCTCTCAACTGGTCTAAATTCTCCATCCATAGACTTGAGTTTGGCGTTCTTGGGTAAGTTTTCAAATTGATTAGGGGTTTAAGGGATTCTCTTCCCGCTGGTTCACATCATTTGGTAATCAGAGCAAGGTTTCCAATCAGGTCTGATTCTATCTTCATTTTTTGTATCGTTAATTCTAGGATTTCATTGTTCTAGGGTTGCACAAAAAAAAAAAAGTATAGAAATTCGAATTTCCTAGGACTGCCAAATTATTCTATCTTTTGGGTTTCATGTTCATCATCATAGGGTTGCTAAATTCCTTGTTTGAGAGTTGCCAAAATTTGTACTATCTAGGGTTTGAAATTTCTAGGATTTCATTGATTCCCTTCTATTTCCTTGTCAATTTTTTTATGTATTTGAATTCAATTGTTTGATTATCACAATTGAATATTTCTGTTTGTGGTTGAATTGTTGAGAAAAGAAGAAGAAGAAAAAAAAAAAAGGAAAGGAAAAGAAAAGAAAAGAAAAGAAAAGAAAGGAAAAGAAAAGAAAAGAAAAAAGAGAAAAAGAAAATCGTCCAAAAAAAAACAAAAAAACAAAAAAAAAACAAAAATAAGAGTATAGAAAAATCCAAAATTTTTTTCTGGAGTCTTTCATCATAGGGGGTTGTACATCCTTCATTATAGTTGGTATCTTGTGTTATAGTCACTCTTCTATTCATATAATTTCTGTGATTCTCGTGTCATTTCTTTCCTTCCGTATTTCTCTTGTTCTTGTTTCTTGGATCTAATTGCTAGTTGGGATTAAATTAGGTTGCTTTGTCTTAATTGAGTTCAATTAGTTCTGAAAGAACTTGTGTGGGACGACTCGAGGTAAAAGGCAAGAGAGTGTGAGATTATTATCGAAAAAAAAAAGCTAATTTAGAGTGAAACACGAGTGGAGTGCCATCATTTAAGTATAAACACGTAAGGGAGCATGTGAGGTCCTTTCTTTTTCTGCTAACATTTTTTTTTGCTGCACTTTACAATGTCTCACCGCAGTGGCTCATCCCCCAAGGGGATAACAGAAAACTCATTTGTGTTGCAAGCCATGCAACAACAGTTTGAGCGGACGAACATGCTATTGGGTCAAATGGAGGATAGGATGAATCAACAGCAAGCAGAGATTAGAAATTTGCAAGGTGGGAGAAATTGGAGGCGACGTGAGCCTAGGGTTGAAAATGCATATGAGAATGAATGAGATGATGAGGATGAGGAAGACCTAACATCTAAAATTGGGTTGGGTAGACATAGAGGAGTTAGACATGAAAGAGGATTTGAGGGGAACCTAGGGGGTTGGGATGGTGTCGATAGAGACTTGGGGGAGCATCAAAGTGACAATACCATCTTTTCAAGGTAGAACTAACCCAGAGGTTTATCTAGAGTGGGAGAAAAAAATAGATTTGGTATTTGATTGTCATAATTACTCTGAGGAGAAGAAAATAAAGTTGGCAGTAATTGAATTCACTGATTATGCTATTATTTGGTGGGATCAATTAGTGACCACTAGGAGGAGGAATCATGAGAGGCCTATAGAGACATGGGGAGAGTTGAAAGCTCTCATGAGGCGGAGATTTGTACCTAGTCACTACTATAGGGACCTTGATCAAAAGCTCTAAAATCTTACATAGGGGTCTAAGAGTGCGGAGGATTACCATAAAAACATGAATACATAATCCAATTCATAAGTAATTGAAACATGAACTGAACTTGACTTGGCATGAACTTGATCTGAAACTTGACTTAACATGAACTTGCTCTGAAACTTGACTTAACATGAACGTGATCTGAAACTTATTTTTTTAACTGCTTAAATACATACTCCATAGTTGTTGTGGCCTCATGTATTCTACGCGTCACAATTGTTGTGTCTCACGTAGTGTATACGTCACAATTTCTGTGACCCCATACATAAGTAATCAAAGCATAACTTGATGTACTATATAGCATAACTGACATAACTTAAATTGCAACGTGAATTGAACTTGACTTGACATGAACTTGAACATGAACATAATATGTACGTGAACATAATATGACATAACATAAACTTGATTTGACACTTGACTTAACATGAAAAATACATACTCCACAGTTGTTGTGGCCTTATATATTCTACGTGTAAATACATACTCCACAGTTGTTGTGGCCCTATGTATTCTACACATCACAATGCAGTTAAATATATACTCCACAGTTGTTGTGGCCCCATGTATTCTACGTGTAAATACATACTCCACAATTGTTGTGGCCCCATGTATTCTACACGTCACAATGCAGTTAAATACATACTCCACAGTTATTATGGCTCTATGTATTTTACGCGTCACAATGCAGTTAAATACATACTCCACAGTTGTGACGCCCCCAAATTTCCGTTTGGGATCGGACGGACATTTGAAGCGTCGAGACATGCAACACAAGGTTACCTGCCCCCGTTCATGACATATAAGATGCAATGTTCCTAACATGCATCTAACATTATGCAATATTTGCAGCGGATAATTTTTTTCTTTAACAATACTATGCACCAAATTGAAAATATCCCAAATGCTTAAAACATACTTCATACGTAAAGACCCATTGAATAGATCACAACACTAGTCCAAAATGGTTATGATCCAAAAAGTACTAGAGATGCAACTCCATTGTATAAGTAGTAATTTACGTTAACTACTATATTAACATTGACGTCGCACCGTTGCTTAGTCAACTGTGTCTAGTTGATCAGCTCCTGATTATCCTTCAGGTCCTGTAACAAGATCTACCATTCGGGGGGAATGGTAGTTGGGACTACTAAAGTGAGATTTGATTACAAATCTCAGTAAGTTAACAAAAAACTTCCACACAAGCTAATGATGCATGGATGACAGTAAAAGCATAAATACATAATCAAATTCATAAGTAATTAAAGCATAACTTAGTGTACAACATAGCATAATTGACATAACTTAAATTGAAACATGAACTGAACTTGACTTGACATAAACTTGATCTGAAACTTGACTTAATATGAAAAATACATACTCTACAGTTGTTATGGTCCTATGTATTCTACGTGTAAATACATACTCCACAGTTGTTGTGGCCCCATGTATTCTACACAAACTTGACTTAACATGAAAAATACATACTCCACAGTTGTTGTGGCCCCATGTATTCTACGTGTAAATACATACTCTACAGTTGTTGTGGTCCCATGTATTCTACACAAACTTGACTTAACATGAAAAATACATACTCCACAGTTGTTGTGGCCCCATGTATTCTACGTGTCACAATTGCTGTGTCTCACGTAGTGTATACGTCACAATTGCTGTGACCACATACATAAGTAATCAAGATGAAACGTGACTGGAATACGAAATGACTGAAGCCCTGACGTAACATAACCTGACTTGAACATAACTTGAAATACATGACCAACTTGAGATAGAAACATTTCGTAACACGTCATAACATATAATAGACAACATATTTAACATGACATACTTGCAACAGTAAATATTACATGACTTGACATACATGTAATAGATGGTATACTTAGCATGACGTACTTGTAAGGTACAGTAATACATGACAGAATATATTATGTAATAGATAAAAATTGATGACAGAATAAATTCTGTATAATAGACAATTACGTGGTAACTTGGCATGGCATGAAATATATGATAACATACATACATACACTGTAGTTCCTTTACTTAGCACACATACACAGTAGTCTGCTAGTAAGTTAAAATCTAACTTACTTCGATCTCTGCGTTTCTTATAAAACTTTAAGCGCGATCACGAGGAACTGTAATTAGTGATTCTAAAAGTTATCACTAAATCAATAATAAATTGAAATATAGAAAATACTAACTTAAAGAGTAAAATTTCCATTTTACTCTCTGCATGTAAGAAAATGACCGTTTTACCCATAACTTAAGGATTTTGCATATTAATTCCAAAAGTCACCAAAATTTACATGCATCATGTAAATTTTATCCTCAATTCAAATATCAATTTAGAAAAATTTAAAACTAATCACAACTATTAAAACTCCATAGGGCCGAAATTTCCATATGCTATTTCTATTGATTTTTGTTTCCAACTTGTTTTGATCAACCTTTTGATCTATGACTTATAAATATGTGATCTTCAAACCAAACCATCACATGGCTTAAAAAGATATCCTAAAACATATATAAGCTTCTAATTCAAGATCACATGGTTAAAAATTAACTAAAACATAAATTTAGCCAAGAACATCCACACTTTGGCTTATCTGAATATCTCTTTGCATAAAATTTCATATCTTTGAAACTAATATCAAATATCTTCAAAATAATAATATAACATGTATATAAGATGCTTAGGATCCTCCAATAAACTTATCAAAGTTATTGGAATAGGTTTAGACCACCAAAGAGTTAAACTTTCTCAAAACAGAAATTGTTTTTCCTCTTCCAGTTTCTAAGTTTCTAAATCTAAGAAAATATTTCATCAAAACCTTTAATCATGCAAAAGTCCTCAACCAATAGTCATATATGCATGTTAAAAATACTCCATAAAAATTTCGCACCAATATCTATCCATTAGCTTGGTCAAAAACTCCAAACTATAACATATTCTCCAGTTTATCTCCTAGAATGACCTTTCTATAGTTTATATAATATTTGACTGACAAAATAATCTTCAAATGGGACAAATAAGATATTCACATAAACTAGACTAAAAAAGAAACAACTTATATTAAGGAGACTTTATGATAAAACACTTACAAAAGCTTCGAAATGGGCATGCAAAAGAACTCCTAAAAGCTATCCGAGAGAGAGTATTTGATATTCTTTTAATGGAAAGTATAAATGAAAATAATATCATGGGGAGAGGTGGCTGGAGATACCTATGGATGAGATATGGAAGAGATGAGACTGGAGTGAGAGTTAAGTGTAGGACTCTCTTACCCGGAGTGAGAGTGGAGTATAGGACTCTCTTACCTAATAATATCTACAAAAATCAATTCAAGATATTTTTACCCAATAATATCCACGAACTTAGCTTAAAATATTTTTATCCAATAATATCCACAAAATTAGCTTAAGATATTTTTATCCAATAATATCTACACTTTTGAACAGACGTTTTGTCCGAAAATATGAAAAAATGTTATTGCACCATAAAATCTTAAATAACCCTCCGAGTCTAATGGCACAAACCATAATACATTTTGACACTTCTAACTATCTCCAATAATCAAAAATACACTTCTGATACCATAGTAAATAATAACACTAACTATGTAGTTAGATAAAAACCTATACGATTAATAGATTCGTGAAAACTTATGGGGTCTTCATGAGGTTCCTAAAGTTAATAGAAATTTCACAATTGAATTTCTAGCGGGCTGTTACAACAGTTGTTGTGGCCCCATGTATTCTACGTGTCACAATTGCTGTGACCCCATATTTTGTGTGCCACAGTTGTTGTGGACCCCACGAAACTGAATTTAACTCAAGATGAAACGTGATTGGAATACGAAAGGACAGAAGCCCTGATGTAACATAACGTGACTTGAACATAACTTGAAAGACATGACCAACTTGAGATAGGGTTATATCGTGACATGACTTAAACACGTAACACACAATATTTCATATATGATATCACATGTAACGGAAACATACTTAACATGACATACTTGTGACAGTGAACATGACATGACATATATGATAACACACATACATACACTGTAGTTCCTTTACTTAGCACACATACATAGTAAATTGCTAGTAAGTTAAAAGCTAACTTACCTCGATCTCCGTGTTTCTTATAAAACCTCAAGCGCGATCACAAGGAACTGTAATTAGTGATTCTAAAAGTTAACACTAAATCACTAATAATTTAAAATATGTAAAATACTAACTTAAAGAGTAAAATTTTCATTTTACTCTCTACATGTAAAAAAATGACCGTTTTACCCATAACTTAAGGATTTTGCATACTAACTCCAAAAGTCACCAAAATTTACATGCCTCATGTCAATTTTATCCTCAACTCAAATATCAATTTAGAAAAATTTAAAACTAATCACAACTATTAAAACTCCATAGGGCCGAAATTCCCATATGCTATTTCCATTGATTTTTGTTTCCAACTTGTTTTGATCAACCTTTTGATTTATGACTTATAAATATGTGATCTTCAAACCAAACCATCACATGGTTTAAAAAGATGTCTTAAAACATATATAAGCTTCTAATTCAATATCACAAGGTTAAAAATTAACCAAAACATAAATTTAGCCAAGAACATCCACACTTTGGCTTATCTGAATATCTCTTTACATAAAATTTCATATCTTTGAAACTAACATCATATATCTTCAAAATAATAATATAACATGTATATAAGATGCTTAGAATCCTTCAATAAAATTATCAAAGTCATTGGAATAGGTTTAGACCACCAAAGAGTTAAACTTTCTCAAAACAGAAATTGTTTTTCCTCTTCCAGTTTCTAAGTTTCTAAATCTAAGAAAATCTTTTATCAAAACCTTTAATCATGCAAAAATCCTCAACCAATAACCATATACACATGTAACAATACTCCATAAAAATTTCGGACCAAAATCTATCCATTAGCTTGGTCAAAAACTCCAAACTATAACATATTCTCCAATTTATCTCCTAGAATGACCTTTCTATAGTTTACACAATATTTGACTGACCAAATGATTTTAAAATGGGACAAATAAGATATTCACATAAATTAGACTAAAAAAAGGAACAACTTATATTAAGGATATTTTATGATAAAATACTTACAAAAGCTTCGAAATGAGTGTGCAAAAGAACACCTAAAAGCTGTCTGAGAGAGAGTATTTGGTATTCTTTCAATGGAAAGTGTAAATGAAGATAATTTGATGCGGGGTGGTTGAAGATACTTATGGACAAGATATGGAAGAGATGAGGCAAGAGTGAGAGTTGAGTGTAGGTCTCTTTTACCCGGAGTGAGAGTTAAGTGTAGGACTCTCTTACCCAATAATATCTACAAAAATTAACTCAAGATATTTTTACCCAATAATATCCACGAAATTAACTCAAGATATTTTTATCCAAAATATCCACAAAAATTAGTTTAAGATATTTTTATCCAATAATATCTACAGTTTTGAACAGACGTTTCGTCTGAAAATATGAAAAAGATATATTGCGCCATAAGACCTTAAATAACCCACCGAGTCTAATGGCACAAATCATAATACATTTTGACACTTCTAACTATCTCCAATAATCAAAAACACAATTCTGATACCATAATTAGTAATAACACTAACTATGTAGTTAGACTAAAACCTATATGATTAATGGATTCGTGAAAACTTATAGAGTTTTCATGAGATTCCTAAAGTCAATAGAAATTCTACAATTGAATTTCTAGCAGACTGTTACAGATGCCACGTCAACAGAAAAGTATGTAGTATGATCATTGATGGAGGGAGTTGTACTAATATGGCTAGCACTACTTTGGTTGAGAAATTGAATTTACCAACCTTAAAACACTATAGACCATACAAATTGTAGTGGTTGAATGATTGTGGGGAAGTTAGGGTGGATAGACAAGTGTTAGTTCCTTTTTCAATTGGGAGGTATCAGGATGAGGTGCTTTGTGATATTGTGCCTATGCATGCTGGCCATATTTTGTTGGGGAGGTCGTGGCAGTTTGATAGGAGGGTGACACATGATGTGTTCAAAAATATGTACAACTTTATAAAAGAGGGCAAAACAATCAAGCTTGCTTCTTTAACTCCAAGCCAGGTCTATGAGGACCAACTGAAACTGAAAAGTGAGGTTGCTCAGAAAAGAAAGAGTGAAAATGAGAGTGATCAAAAAAGAATGAGTGAAAAAAGAGATTGAGCAGAAAAGAAAGAGTGATAATGAAAATGAGCACAACAAAAAGAGTGAAAAAGAAAATAAAGATGTGGCTGAGAGTAGAGAAAAAAGAGTAGAGCCACGAGAGAAAAAAGAAAGAGAGTCTGCAGAGAGGAAAGGAAAGACAAAAGTGAGTTTCTATGCCAGAGAGAGTGAGGTTAAGAGGGCTTTCTTCTCATATCGCCCTATGATTTTTCTTATCTATAAAGAGTCTTATCTTACTCTTGATGACACTCACCAGTCTCTTCCTAGTTTAGTTATTTCCTTGTTGCAGGAATTTGATGATGTATTTCCAGATGAGATGCCTAATGAGTTGCCACCCATTAGAGGCATTGAGCATCAGATTGATTTTGTACCTGGAGCTACTATTCCAAACCGACCAGCCTATAGGCAAATTGAGGACTTGATGAGCAATGGGTACATGAGGGAGAGCATGAGCCCATATGCAGTACCAGTGCTGTTAGTGCCAAAGAAGGATGGGACGTGGAGAATGTGTGTTGATTGCAGGGCGGTCAACAATATTACGGTAAAGTATCGGCATCCCATTCCTAGATTAGATGATATGCTTGATGAATTGCATGGCTCATGTATTTTTAGTAAAATTGATCTTAAAAGTGGGTACCATCAAATTAGAATGAAAGAGGGTGATGAATGGAAAACTGCTTTTAAGACTAAGTATGGGCTTTATGAATGGTTAGTCATGCCATTTGAACTTACAAATGCGCCCAGTACTTTCATGAGATTGATGAACCATGTCCTACGCACACTCATTGGCAAGTTTGTGGTTGTGTATTTTGATAATATCCTAGTGTACAACAAGGACTTAAATGAGCATATTGAGCATTTGAGATATGTGTTTGATGTGTTGAGATGTGAAAAGTTGTATGCTAATTTCAAGAAATGTACGTTTTGTATGGAAAGAGTTGTTTTTCTTGGATATGTTGTTAGTACAAAAAGGTATTGAGGTGGATGAAGAGAAAGTCAAGGCCATCAAGGAGTGGCCAACGCCAAAGAGCATCACTGAGGTAAGAAGCTTTCATGGCTTAGCTAGCTTTTATTGGCGTTTTGTTAAAGACTTTAGCACCATTGCTGCACCACTCACTGAAATCATTAAAAATAATGTTGGGTTTCATTGGGGGACTACTCAAGAAAATGCTTTTGCCACCATTAAAGAAAGGTTGTGCTCTGCACCTGTGCTAGCATTACCTAATTTTAACAAAGCTTTTGAGATTGAATTTGATGCCTCAGGTATAGGGATTGGAGCCGTTTTGATGTAGGATAAGCATTGCCTTCTTCAGTGAAAAGTTAAGTGGGGCCTCACTCAAGTACCCTACTTATGACAAAGAGCTTTATGTTCTTGTTCGTGCATTAGAGACTTGGCAGCACTACCTATGGCCTAGGAAATTTGTGATCCACACCGATCATGAACCATTGAAGCATCTCAAGGGTCAAGGTAAGTTGAAAAAAAGGCATGCTCGTTGGATGGAATACATTGAGACATTTCCATATGTCATCTGTTACAAGCAAGGTAAGGAGAACATTGTTGCTGATGCTTTATCTCGAAGGTATGTACTTCTTACTTCTATGAGTGCTAAGATGCTTGGGTTTGAATATGTGAAAGACCTATATGCCAATGACGCTGACTTCTCTAATGTGTACATGGCATGTGATAAGGCAGCATTTGGTAAGTTTAACAAGCATGAGGGTTACTTGTTTAAAGAAAACAAACTTTGTGTGCCAAGTTGTTCTATGCGTGAATTACTAGTGCATGAGGCACATGGTGGGGATTAATGGGACACTTTGGTGTCAAGAAGACTTTGGATATTTTGCATGAACATTTCTTTTGGCCTAAGATGAAGAGAGATGTCACTTGCATTTGTGGCAGGTTCATTACATGTAGGAAGGCTAAATCTAAAGTGTTGCCACATGGGTTGTATACACCCTTACCCGTTTCTAGTGAACCATGGGTCGACATATCTATGGACTTTGTTTTGGGGCTACCTAGGACAAAAAGGGATAGATATTCTATTTTTGTGGTTGTGGATAGATTTAGTAAGATGGCACATTTCATTCCATGCCATAAAACAGATGATGCCACAAACATAGCTGACTTGTTTTTCAGGGAGATAGTGCGACTCCATGTTATTCCCAGGAGTATTGTTTCGGATAGGGATGTTAAATTCCTTAGCTACTTTTGGAAGGTGTTGTGGGGGAAATTGGGTACCAAGCTCTTATTTTCCACTACTTGTCATCCACAGACTGATGGTCAGACTAAAGTAGTTAATAGGACCTTAACTCAGCTTTTACGCACTGTTGTTCATAAGAATTTAAAAACTTGGGAGGATTGTTTGCCATTCATAAATTTTGCATATAATAGGACCATGCATACTACTACTTCATATTCTCCTTTTGAAATTGTTTATGGATTCAATCCGCTTACCCCTTTAGATTTGATGCATTTACCGGTTGATGGCAGGAGTAGATTTGATGTCTTTACCGGTTGATGGCGGAGTTGGTGAAGTCACTCCATGAGAAGGTACGGCTTCAAATTGCCCAAAAGAATGAAAGGGTGTTGCTTCCCAAGCCAATAAAGGGCGAAGGCGTGTCATATTTGAACCCAGAAATTGGGTTTGGGTTCACATGCGCAAAGAAAGATTCCCAGCTCATCGGAGGACTAAGTTGCATCCTCGAGGAGATGGACCTTTCCAAATCCTTGAGAAAATTAATGACAATGCCTATAAAGTGGATCTCTCAGGTGAGTATAATGTCTCTGCTACCTTCAATGTTTCTGATCTTTCTCCTTTTGATGTAGGTGAAGATTCGAGGTCAAATGCTTTTGAGGAGAGGGGGAATGATGGGAACCAAGGTGGGCCTACTCTTAAAGATCCTTTGCAAGTTCCAGATGGGCCAATTACAAGATCGAGAGCCAAGAAGATCAAGGAAGAAATGCAAGGATTAGTACAAACCACTTGGGAAGAAGCTAGCAAGAGCCCAACACTCAAGATGAGATTGAAAGAAGAAGAACTAGCTTTGATCCACTTGATCCAAGCTGTGGAAGACTTGACTTAGAAATATGGCCTTTAGATATTAAGGCTTTCAATTTGTTTAAAGGATTTTTATTATTAGTTTTGAATAAGTGGGCTTAAGGATGCTTAGCTCACATATGTCTTTTTTATTTGAACTAGGGTTTAGAATTACTGTAGCATGACAATGTTCACGCTACAGTACCTGCGGCTATTGTTCACTAAGGGCATTTTTGAGAGAAATGGTCTCAAATTTTAGTTTAGGGTTTTATCATATTTTGGGGAGGGTATTTAAAGGAAGTAACCAACCATTTCAAGGCAGACATTATTTTATTTCAAATTTTAATTGTGGGTGAGTTTTCTCCTTTTGTTCTTAATTGAACTCTTGAACTTATCAAAGGTAAATCACAACCTTTGTGGCTTTCCTCCTCATAATTTGGATTTTTGAGACGGGATTTCAACGGGTCTAGATTTTGATATAATCTAGGTTCTTAAAACGAGTTCTCAACAGGTCTAAATTCTCCATCCATAGACTTGAGTTTGGCGTTCTTGGGTAAGTTTTCAAATTGATTGTGGGTTTAAGGGATTCTCTTCCCGCGGGTTCACATCATTGCTCCAGGTAAACAAGCTCCCTTTCCAGCCCAAATCATGTAGATTATTGCAAAGCACTGTATGCCTAAATTCCTCCATCTGTCTTTCAGGTCTTTGTCTGCCACCCCATTTTTCATTTGAAGCCAATATCTCATTAAAGTTGCCCATGACACACCAAACTTGGTTAAAACTTGGTCGAATCATAGATAGTAGATTCCAGGTACTGCTTCTTTTACTAGTTTCTGGATGATCATAAAATCCTGTGCAAAACCACTGCTGCTGATCCTCCTCCTCAGTAACTAACATATGGATGTGATGTTGTGAGTAATTCACTAACTCAAGAGCATATTCCTTCTTTCACAACATAGCTAAACCTCCCTTCTTTCCCAAGGGCTCCACAACAAAGCAACAATCATAGCAAGCTTCCTTTTTATTGAGTCAAGTTTTGTTGTTCTTAGTTTTGTCTCTATGAGAAAAACTAAGTTGGGTTTCTTTTCTCTGACTAGCAAGCAGAGATCATGAACTGCATGGGGGTCCCAAGCCCCCGACAGTTCCAACTTAGGTGTTTCATGATTGAGCTGAATTATTGCATTTTTAATACTTTTGGAACCAATATATATTAATTCTTTCACTACTTTATCATTGGTTTTATATGGAAAAATGAATAAATCAAAGTTGTAATTTTAATTGATTAAAAGCATGAATTTCTACTTTAATTTTATCAACTGTTGATTACTATGGATTATGGTACATATCGCTCGAGCAGCGGCTTTTTGCCGCTTGAGCAAATTCAGACAGATTCAAATGCTCGACTTCCACTAGACAGTGGGCTCGAGCAGTTGTGCGGGAAAGGAGATCGCTCGAGCGGAGGCATTTGGCCGCTCGAGCGAAGTCAGGCAGAGTGGAACGCTTGATGTTCGCTCGACCCTCCGCTCGAACGAATTTAGGCAGAGTCGAACGCTTGATGTTCGCTCGACACGCCGCTCGAGTGAATATCACATTTTACAGATTAGTGTTTATTCTGCCGTTAGAGTATATAAATGATTTTTTACATTTTATGGCCGACCCTTGGCCTGGAAAACTCTGCTTTGATTAGAGAAACACTTAGAATTCATTTTTCCTTTGATTTTCGTTCAGATTCGGAGAGGAGGATTCATAGAATCGATCATTCACGTAGCTACACAATTTCCACTGGATCATTCACTCACACTGCAGCAGATTGAAGAACTCCTTGAGGGGTCCAATTGCCACTGCAGCTCAGCCTCCTCCACCGCTTTGAATCTTCATCTCCATTCAATTGGTTTGATCTTTTCAATTCCCTACTTGCCATTTCATTTCAGTTTTAAGTTTCTGAATTATTTTGGAAAATTTTGATTTAGACGTTTGAGTAATTTATTTGTTATTAATTTAATTCATGTTATTTATTTTTATCGTTTCATTAACTTTTCATTTTAATAGTGATTACAATTACGGAGGTTTAATTTGAGAATTTGTGATTTGAATACAATGATGAACCCTAGAACATTGATTTTGGGGCTTTTCAATTTTCGGTGCATGTTTGGTCAATTACTTCCTAATTTAGTTTAATTCTTAATTTAGTTTTATTAAATTCTGAGTTTAATCTATTAGTCCTTTACATTCCAATCCAACAATCAAAATCTAAAAACATGAATCTAGTCTATGACTAGTACCCTTTTCCATCCATTGCACATACCATCATTTTATTTTCTCTTTGTGAAGTTTTTCACCCTTTTCAACGAGTTTGATTTTTAAGTAACTTTCCCTGAGGAGACGATCTAGGAATTTAGTCCTAATTATTACACGACATCCTCCTGCACTTGGGATAGCTTTAGTGCTACTCATTTTTGAGTGAGTCAAGTTTCTGGTGCCGTTGCCTGGAAAAGTATTTTAACTTATATTTAAACTCGTTATTTTTGTTATGCTCTTTAAACTGATGTTTCATGTCATGGGTGAGGGACAGTTCAAATAGGTTGCTTAGAGTCACATCGAGTGTTGAGAGTAGTATACACAGTTTGGAGATAGATAGCTCTTCTGTCTTTTCTATTAGTGAGTCAGGTGAGGAAATTGAAATTGAACCAGAAAACATGGTTGCACCTGCACCACACACTCTTAAGGATTATTTGCAAGCCACTCGTACCACTACACCTTCATGCATAGTTTTACCTAAAAATGCACCTAATTTCTCTATTAAGCATAGCATGATGTCAGTGATACCTCAGTTCCACGAGATGGATTCTGAGAGCCCTTACCAGCACTTGACAGATTTTGAGTTGGCTTGCACTCCTTTTATCACTAGGGCTGTTATTGATGAATTCATTAGACTTCATTTATTTCCTTTCTCTTTAAAGGATAAAGCAAAAATTTGGTTTAATTCTTTGAGACCTAATTCTATTTCTAGTTGGTCTGATATGCAGCGTGAATTCTTACAAAAATTCTTTCCTCTTCAGAGAACTCAGCTTTTGCAAGAACAAATCAGCCAGTTCAATCAGAGACTTGATGAGACCTTTCAGGCCAGTTGGGAAAAATTTAAAGATTTGGTAAACATTTGTCCACATCATGGTTTTGAATCTTGGAGGCTGGTGAGCTATTTTTACACTGGTCTCACTTCAGAATGCAAGCAGTTTGTTCAGACAATGTGCAATGGGGAGTTCTTTAACAAGCAACCTGATGAAGCACTATCATTTTTTGACTACCTTGCTGAGAGCGCACAACAGTGGAACACTCGTACTGGTCGAGTTCCATTAGCAGCACAACCACTGAGGGCTATTTCTGGAGGGGGTAAATATGAGCTTAAAGAAGACACTGATATTCAAGTCCGAATAGCTGCATTGACTAGAAGACTAGAGGTCATGGAAATGGAAAAAGCGAAGGCTGTGAAAGTAGTAGAGGCATGTTCTATATGTGCTGATTCAAACCATAAGACGCAAGACTTCCCGATTATGCCAGTATTTCAAGAAGGTGGGTCTGAGCAGATGCAATCAGCTAACTGGGTTAATAGAGCACAGAATCAGCCTTTCTCCAACACATATAATCCGGGGTGGAGGAATCACCTAAATTTCTCATGGAGAAATGATCAGCCTGGTCGGTCCCCACCACCTCAGCAGCAGCCATTTAATCAGGGTGCTCCTCAGCACCAGTATCCGCCATATCAGAATCCTCAGAGCTATCCTTATGTAGCTCCTCCTGGATTTCAGCCTCATGTAGTTGCACTGAGTTCTCAGCCTTCATCATCTACAAAGAAGACTCTAGATGACAGTATGACTTAGATGGCCAATACACTTCAGCAATTCATGCAGATTCAGGCCACCACAAATAATCAGAACACTCAGGCCATAAATGAGTTGAGAAGCACTATGAATAAGATGAGCACGAGCTTGAGCACCCTAGAGAAAGGGAAATTTCCAGCACAGCCTCAGCCTAATCCTCAAGTATACAGGCAGCAACAACAGCAAGTGCATAATGTCTCAAGGGATGTTATTGAGACAACAAAGGCAGTTCTTACTTTGAGAAGTGGGAAGGAAGTTCCCCAACCAGAGATGCCTATAGACACACAGGTAGTTGGTCCTACACCTGAAGATGTAACAGAGACTGATAAAGTTGAGAAAGAATCAGAGGTAGTGAGACCAGAGCTGAAGAAGCCTGTGAGTGCAGATGTTGAGACTAGTAAGGGATACCAACCTGTGGTTCCCTACCCTCAGAGATTGGCAGCTGGCCAAAAGAACAAGTATCACACGAAGATTCAATAGATTTTCAAGCAAGTGAAGATCAATATTCCACTTTTGGATGCCATACAACAAGTGCCTTCATATACAAAATTTTTGAAGGACTTGTGCACAGTGAAGAGGAAGCTGAATGTGAAGAAGAAAGCTTTTCTAACGGAGTAAGTTAGTGCATTGATATTGAGCGAGACTCCTCAAAAGTTTGGAGATCCCGACTCTCCCAACATTTCCATTATGATTGGTAAATCACGCATTGGGAGAGCTTTACTTGATTTGGGGAATAGTGTGAACTTGCTACCATTCTCAGTATATGAGCAGTTGGGATTGGGTGAGCTGAAAAAGACTTCCATCATGCTACAGTTGGCTGACAGATCAGTTAAGGTACGGAGGGGTATTGTAGAGGACGTGTTGGTCCAGGTGGAAAAATTCTACTACCCAGTAGATTTTGTGGTTCTTGATATGCAGCAGCCGGTCTCCACTATTTACCAAGCTCCTGTCATCCTAGGAAGACCATTTCTAGCTACATCAAATGCATTGATCAATTGCAAAAGTGGAGTTTTGAAGCTTACCTTTGGAAACATGGAACTTGAGTTGAACGTTTTCAACGCTTGCAAGATGCCAGCACATTTTGATGACACAAGTGATTGAATGCTGTGGAGAGTTTGACACCAACAGATTTTATTTGCTCAACTTCTCCCTTATTTGATGATGATTATATTTTTCAGACACCTGAATTTTTACTTGATGAGAAAATTGATCATATCAGTGAAGATGACTTTGATTTTTTTGATTGTTTTGCAGATTCTTCTTTACCACTTGAAGTACAATTTGAGGGAGCAAGATGGAAACCCCAGTTTGAAGCTCTACCACCACCAGACATGCTTAAATCTTCAGAGGAAGAAGTTCCCTAGTTGGAACTGAAACCACTTCCTCAAGATTTAAAGTATGTGTTTCTTGGTCTTGAAGAAGGCACTTTTCTGGTAGTGATTTCCTCAAAGCTAAATCAGAAGGATGAAGCCCAGTTGATTGAAGTATTAAGGAAGCATCGAGGCCCAATTGGTTGGACAATAGCTGACATCAAAGGCATGCCGCTGTATGTACCCACAGAATCCATCTTGAAGACGATGCTAGACCGGTTCGTGATGCTCAACGTAGGCTCAATCCTACCATGAAGGAAGTTGTGAAAGAGGAGGTTGTTAAGCTACTCGCAGTAGGTATCATTTACCTTATCTCAGACAGTAAGTAGATAAGTCCAACTCAAGTGGTACCAAAAAAATTTGGTTTGACTGTCATAAAAAATGATAAAAATGAGTTGATTCTAACTAGAATGGTTACTGGTTGGAGAATGTGCATTGATTATAGAAAACTTAATTCAGCCAGTAGGAAGGATCATTTTCCTTTACCATTCTTGGATCAAATTTTGGAAAGAGTAGCTAGTAATGCATATTATTGTTTCTTGGATGGCTACTCTGGTTATTATCAAATTGCTGTAGCGCATGAGGATGAGGGGAAAACCACTTTCACCTGTCCTTTTGGCACTTTTGCTTTTACTAGAATGCCTTTTGGTTTGTGTAATGCTCCAGCTACTTTTCAGAGATGCATGATGAATATTTTTTTGACATGATTGATGATATTTGTGAAATATTCATGGATGATTTCTCTGTTTTTGGAAAATCCTTTGAGAGTTGTTTGCATAATTTGGCACGTATTCTCCAGAGATGTGAGGGAAAAAATCTTTTACTTAATTGGGAGAAATGCCAATTTATGGTTACTCAGGGCATTATATTGGGGCATATTGTTTCTTCTGAGGGTATAAAGGTTGAAAAGGCATAGATTGAATTAATATCTAAACTTCCTATACCTAGGACAGTTAGGGATATTGGTTCTTTCCTTGGTCATGCTGGCTATTATAGGCGATTTATTCAAGGGTTTAGTTCTATTGCAAAACCTTTGTGCACTCTTTTACAAAATGATATTGAATTTGTTTGGACTGACGAGTGCCAAAAAGCTTTTGATACCCTAAAAAAGTCGCTTACCACTACCCCTATTGTGCAACCCCCGCAATGGGACCTTCCGTTTGAGATTATGACAGATGCTAGTGATTATGCCTTAGGAGCTGTTTTGGGACAGCGGGTGGATAATAGGCCATTTATGATTTATTATGCTAGTAGAACCTTGAATGATGCCCAGAAAAATTATACCACTACTGAAAAAGAGTTGCTTGCAGTGGTTTTTGCACTTGATAAATTTCGGACTTATATTCTTGGTTCTCCTGTTACTATTTCACTGACCACTCTGCTCTTAAGTATTTGTTGGCTAAGAAAGATGCAAAACCATGCTTGATTCGCTGGATTTTATTACTTCAAGAGTTCAACATCAACATTAAGGCTAAGAAAGGAGTTGAAAATATGGTAGCTGACCACCTCTCTAGATTGTCATCATCTCCTTCTTCAAATGTCAGCCTTCCTCTTGATGATAGTTTACCGGATGAGCAGCTGTTTGTGGTTGATAGAGCTCCCTGGTATGCTGACATAGTCAATTATCTGGTGACTGAGCGAATGCCTTCTGAATGGTCCACCCAAGATAAGCGTCGGTTTCTCTCTGAGGTACGACACTTTTATTTTGATGATCCATATCTTTTTAAATATTGTTCAGACCAATTGATTAGAAGATGCATTCCTGATGATGAGTTTTCTTCGGTTTTGAGATTTTGTCATATGGGTGCATGTGGTGGTCATTTTTCAGCAAAGAAAACAGTTTCAAAAATTTTGCAAAGCTGTTTTTATTGGCCTTCTGTTGCGTCTAAACTTTGACTCAAATTAATGAACCAAAAATTTAGTGCAGTTTTACCTGCAAGTATACAGGTGTTGTAGTATCTTACAGGATCGAATCCACAGGGATTGACTTTTGTGATAAAGAAAATAAATTCAGACAATGAAATGAAATAACTAAAAGAAACGTGCAATCAAATATAAAGATATGGAGAAAGACTAAGGTTTCGAGGATCCGTCTAATAATTTAGATATTCTTTCCGATTGATTTACTTCAATTAAACTAGAATAATGATTCCGTTCAATAGGAAGATTTAGCATTTAAGATCAAGAAAAACAGACGCTTATAATCGAGCGTGAACGATTGATGATTAAAACATTGACAAATCTATTTGAATACCACAGGGATTCCTCAAGCATTCACTGTATTCGGAAATCACAATGAATCAAGACGAGTATATAGATAATCAAAATATCCAATAATAAAATCCTTCAATCGATCAAGCTCGCAGAATAAATTTTATGTGGATCTGAAAACAATATTTAAATCATTAGACTTCACCTCTAACCTTAGTATGAAAATTTAGCCAAACATATTTATTACAAATACTATAGAAATCACATAAATATTATTCATTAAAACTAAAATAAAACACAAGAAATACTAGACAATAATTTAGAAACAATAAAATTTGGAACTCAGCCGACGCCTACAAAAAGTAAAAACAAGAAAATGAAGTAATCTAGTACGAGAGAATTCTGAGAATTAACAACGGAAAACTTAGAAAACAGAACAAAAGAAAGTCTTCAAACGAGAGAGAGATTTCCGTCCATCTAAACAATGAAAATGCAAAGAGAGAGCTGCCACCGAAAGTCTGGACAAGAAATGCCTCTCACCGACTTCTCTTTTTCAATTCCAGTCCAACTCAATTCCTCACACGTCTCTCTCTTTTTTTTTTTTTAATCAATCAAGCACAGCTCTTCCTAAGTACCTACTGCACCGACACTTCTCTTTCTCTCTACATGTCCAGCACAACATCTCACTCTCAACTCCCCACGTAAATCAATCTCTAACCGACTCTTTAAATCACCACCGACTGCTTTCTTTGCTTTACAGCACTGACCCCCTGCTAATTTCCTACACACCACATCCACGTCTCTCACCTATTGATCAACTTACCTTCCCTCTTTATCCCTCACGTAACCCTCTCACTCTATACCTCTCCAACCGATTGCCCTTTTTTTCTTTTTTACGTCCAGCAACATATATATATATATATATATATAGCTGCTTCTAGTCGTCCAAACTCCCTCCTCCAATCACAATAATTTATTCCAGCCTAAATCACCCCTGATTTTCCACTCTTCACTCCCCTTTAATCACGGCACCTCTCTTTCTTTACACACCAACCTCTACTCACTTCAAAAGCAGCCGACTCTCCTTCTTCAATCAATCACATGTTCCTCACGTCCCTTACGTAACCCTCTTTATTTCTACCGTCTAGCATAGAGTCAGAAAACTCAAGCATAGACTATCCCTTCTTACTACCAGCGTCTCCCACGTCTTCACGTTTCCTGCCGACACTCCCTCAGCTTTACTTTCCAGCATTTATTTCACTCACACATTTACTTCCCATGTCAATCTCCATTTCTATTGAGCCAAATATCACACGACACCTTGCTTTATCTTTAATCAATCGACTCTTACTTCTGGAACTAAACACCACTCAAATGTAGAGCCCCTGGAAAATAAAGAAATAATCCACCGACTTCTCTCTTCAATTCAATCAAGCGCCGATTTCCTCTCCTCTATCAACGTAAAAAGCCAAACAATCAATTAGCTGCACCAACCATCAAAATCAATTAAATAACCGCCTCAAGAAGACGCCAAACGTGAAGACGTGAAGACTTTTTCTTTCCGTATACGTCCAGCTCCATTCCCTTCTGTCCTTCACTTCTTCTTTTGCCAAACTTGTTCTTGACTTTTACATTATATGTATTTATCCACCGCAAATTACTTTCTTCATGCATCTATAAACAACCAAGTAAGAAAGTCACTATCAAAAGTCTTCGTCTTTATTTTTAGCTGCCCAAGTACACTTTTTCATTTCTTCTCTTCGTTCCTCTCAATTAATATGCACTTTTGGTCAAAAGTTCCAACCGAATTCCATCTGAATTTTATTTAAGCTGAAAATAAGAAGAAGAAAAATAATACTCAAAAAAATAAATTAAAAGAAAAATAGATTATAAAAATAAACTATATATGTGAGGAAATATTGTCCAATTAAATTATAGTTATAAAATTAAGCATAAACATGATATTAATCAATTAAAAATTACAATTCGTATTTATGCTTATTAACTATTTTTTCATCTAAAACCAATAATAGTGTCACGAAGAATTTAAAATACATTGGTTTTAAATAGCTAAAACATGCAATATTTCAGCTCAATCACCTTCCATGTTTAAAGATGCTTATAATTTTTGCAAGGCTTGTGAGCTTTGTCAAAAATTAGGATCCATTAGCAAAAGAGACATGATGTCTCTTTCCCCTATTCTTACTTTAGAAATTTTTGATTGTTGGGGAATAGACTTCATGGGACCTTTTCCAGTTTCTTTTGGAAACACATATATTCTATTGGCTGTGGATTATGTTTCAAAATGGGTGGAGGCCATTGCTTGCAAAACAAATGACCATCATGTTGTTCTGAAATTTTTGCAAGTTATTATAAGTGATGGGGGTTCTCATTTTTGCAATAAACCATTTTCTACACTTGTGAAGAAATATGGTATCACACACAGAGTTTCTACCCCTTATCACCCTCAAACAAATGGGCAAGCTGAATTGGCAAACAGAGAGATAAAAATTATTTTAGAGAAAACCATCAAGCCTAATAGGAAAGATTGGTCGGATAAACTTCTTGATACTTTGTGGGCTTGTAGGACAGCTTTTAAAACAAATCTAGGGATGTCTCCTTATCAATTAGTTTATGGTAAAGCTTGTCATTTACCTGTTGATATTCAGCATCGAGCTCTTTGGGCCATAAAACATGTTAACATGTCACTTGATGAAGCTTAAGGGTTGAGAAAATTGCAGATCAATGAATTGAATGAAGCTCGTCGGAATGCTTATGACAACGCTCAGCTTGCAAAAGAACACATGAAAATTCTGCATGATCAGAAAATTCATCCAAAGCAATTCACACTTGGCCAGGAAGTCCTCCTTTACAATTCTTGCTTGCATATTTTTCCTGAAAAGTTGAAATCCCGATGGAGTGGTCCGTACATTTTAAAGACCGTTCATCCTCATGACGCGGTAGACATTGTTAATCCGAAGAATGGTAATAGCTTCACTGTCAACAAACAACGTCTAAAGTCATTTCTGAAGGTCTTTGATCCACATGAAGAGATCTTGCTTGTGCAAGACCCCAGTGAAGTGTTTTAAGTTGCTTTTCCTTCTTTATAGTTTTCTTTACTTGCATTTATTTTATTTGTTCTTTTGCTTTGGTTTTATATTTCATATTGATTGTTTGTTTTGCTTGCTTAGCTCTGTGCACTTTGTTTTCTTTCGTTCGATTCATTGAGGACTATGTTTCTCACTAGTTGGGGGGTAGCATGTGTGCACATTTAAAAAATAAATAAATAAAAAAAATAAGATTTGTAAAATTTGAGCATCTTGATGGAGTAGTTGAGCGGGATCATTTGTGAAGATTTATTTTCAAGCTTAAACATAGAGCATGGTTTTTGATGCATCATATTTTGTTGATATGTGGCTTGAAACACCGGGATGTTATGCTTATTGAGATGAAACTTGATAAAAATTTTGTAAAATGAAAGGCAAATTTTGAAGGACATTTTGCACATGCTTACTCTTGTAGTGTTCCTTATTTACCATTCATTGATTTAACACTGGAGAAGTAAACTGTAGGACTAACGAGCCATGCCAAAAAGAAAAGAAAAAAAGAAAAAAAAAGGAAAAGGATTTGAAAAGATTAGAATGAAAAGAAAAGAAGAAAAGAAAAAAAAAGAAGAAAAAAAAAAGAGAGAAAATGAATAAAGGCGACTTAGTGAACTTTCCTAAGTAAAAAGGGCTAGAAGTTACCCAAGACTTTGGGAGTTGAGTGTCCAACCTTTAAAAACAGAGTTGGCGTGAAAACTGTTAGTCCCTTGGGCTTTGAGGTAGTTAGAATCAATAATGATTAATCTTAAGGTTGAAAAATCCTATGACAAATCATGGCTAGTAATGAGGAACACACAACCGGTCTAGCTCCATACACACATTTGAGTTCTGAGACATTTGCCTTAATTCTATGTGAAAGATTGTTGAGATAGTCTTGGTGGGTATAACCCTTGGGGGTTGAGTAGTAACGTGTTACTTTTGTGAGAATTCAGAATTGTGTTTAATTGTTTTTGTTTGAATTTTGATCTTTATGCAATATTCATCTCAATTAATTTTCACTATTTTGCTCAAGGATTAGCAAAATGCTAGTTGGGGGGTGTGATTGAGCTGAATTATTGCATTTTTAATGCTTTTGGAACCAATATATATTAATTCTTTCATTACTTTATCATTGGTTTTATATGGAAAAATGAATAAATCAAAGTTGTAATTTTAATTGATTAAAAGCATGAATTTCTACTTTAATTTTATCAACTGTTGATTACTATGGATTATGGTACATATCGCTCGAGTAGCAGCTTTTTGCCGCTCGAGCGAATTCAAGCAGATTCAAACGCTCGACTTCCGCTCGACAGTGGGCTCGAGCGGGTGTGCGGGAAAGGAGATCGCTCGAGCGGAGGTATTTGGCCGCTCGAGCGAAGTCAGGTAGAGTGGAACGCTTGATGTTTGCTCGACCCTCCGCTCGAGCGAATTTAGGCAGAGTCGAACGCTCGATGTTTGCTCGACACGCCGCTCAAGCGAATATCGCATTTTACAGATTAGTGTTTATTCTGCTGTCAGAGTATATAAATGATTTTTTACATCTTATGGCCGACCCTTGGTCTGGAAAACTCTGTTTTGATTAGAGAAACACTTAGAATTCATTTTTATTTTAATTTTCATTCAGATTCGGAGATGAGGATTCATAGAATCGATCATTCACGCAGTTTCACAATTTCCACTGGATCATTCACTCACACTGCAGCAGATTGAAGAACTTCTTGAGGGGTCCAATTGCCACTGTAGCTCAGCCTCCTCCACCGCTTCGAATCTTCATCTCCATTCAATTGACTTGATCTTTTCAATTCCCTACTTGCCATTTCATTTCAGTTTTAAGTTTCTGAATTATTTTGGAGAATTTTGATTTAGACGTTTGAGTAATTTATTTGTTATTCATTTAATTCATGTTATTTATTTTTATCATTTCGTTAAGCTTTCATTTTAATAGTGATTACAATTACGGTGGTTTAATTTGAGAATTTGTGATTTGAATACAATGATGAACCTTAGAACATTGATTTTGGGGCTTTTCAATTTTCAGTGCATGTTTTGTCAATTACTTCCTAATTTAGTTTAATTCTTAATTTAGTTTTATTAATTTCCGAGTTTAATCTATTAGTCCTTTACATTCCAATCCTACAAAATCTAAAAACATAAATCTAGTCCATGACTAGTACCCTTTTCCATCCATTGCACATACCATCATTTTATTTTCTCTTTGTGAAGTTTTTCACCCTTTTCAACGAGTTTGATTTTTAAGTAATTTTTCCTGAGGAGACGATCTAGGAATTTATTCCTAATTATTACACGACATCCTCCTGCACTTGGGATAGCTTTAGTGCTACTCATTTTTGAGTGAGTCATTTCATAATGATTGGTGGGGCTGTAGCACAACCTCCGCCATAACACCTGTACTCTTAGTTCCATCATCTACTTTTATTACTCTCCCATGTTTTTTTGGACCTTGACTGTTTTGAAGGGATATTTCATCATTCGAATTTCTCTTCTTACTAACTTCCACCTTGCTAGATTGAGCCTTAGCCTCATTATTATTTAGGAGACCTTGCTGTCTAGCTTTCCTTTTCCACCCTCTGGTCATGCCCATTTTAACCTCACCAGGTGACCCAGGCTTCTCGTTGGAGTCCTCTATGCTATTAAGCTTCTCAACCGAATAATTGGAAGGCCCATTAGTAGAAACTCCTTGCATTGGGCTCAGTAATATGGGCTCTGGTGTAGTGCCCAACTAGAAACCAGCCTCAGCATTCTCGCTCAAAACTGGTACCTCATCCTCAATTGCTTTTTGAAAAACTGTTGGCTCCAAATCAGCAACCTCTTGATCCGTAACCACCTTATCTTTCTGTTTCCCAGAATCTCCCCCATCCCTGCTTCTTATCTCCTGGCTACCCTTTACATAATTCAAACTCCCATCCCTATCCTTCATTGGCATATCCATAACAACTACCCCTCCTAAATTGTCTCTCCCAACCTCTGAAACAATCTGCATCCTATCCCGCCTCATCGGAGAGTGCAACATCTCCGCCACCTCTCCATCCACCTCCTTCCTCCACCTTTGTTGGTCGGAGCGGGACCCTCTCTGGTGGTCATCTTCACTGGAACGATCATTATACTTTCTTTTAAAAACAGTTTCAGCACAAAGCCAAACACCAAACTGATCATGGCCTGACTCCATTTTGTCATTATTCCCACCTTTACAACCTTGACCATTATGCATGATCCTTCCACACTTAAAACAAAGCTCAGGGAGTTTCTCATATTTGAGTGGGATCCACGTACTCAAACCATGAATATTAATGCGTCTACCCCTTGCTATAGGCTTATACAGATTTATCTCCACCTTCGTTCTCAAGAATTGTCCCCATCCCGTACCATCATCCTTTCAATGTCCAACACTTCACCAATGGAGGAACCAATTTGGGTGCCGATCACTTTATTCATGCAAGCCAACGACAAATTATAAAGCTAGATCCAAAAAGCCTCTGTATCTAAGACTAGCTGGTTTGGAGATACCAACCCATCAAACGGTTTGAAAGCAAACATGTTATTATCAAATAACCATGGCTTTCTCATCTTCACCTTCTCCATATCTGCTTCAGCCTCAAACATTACGACAAACAAGTTAGGACTTATACTTTGGAACTAAAACGGCTTGTTCACTCTCCATATCTTGGACATGGTATTGTGTATTACATCCTTATTCACCACTCGATCAGAACACAACTTACCCACCAGACTTCTTTCACCCTTTCTAAGAGAAACAGCTAAGGAAGCCTCATCCACCACTATACTTTCCTCTTCCTCCTCCGATAATTGAAAGTGCTTCCACTTTTCTTCCAAAGCATCCATTGTAACCCTTCCTCAACTTAGAACACTGAATTAGGAAGACCACCCCCCGTACAATATCAGAACTGTACGCTAGGACTCAAAACAAACTTCACCTCTATTTCCTATTCTCCCACCTTGTCGAGAGAGAGAGAGAGGAGGAAAAAGAGAGAAGACTCCGCCAAAAGGTTAAAAAAAGAAAAGCGTAGTTGATGTATGTTATTTTAACTGCTTGGTATAAGTATGTGTATTGTTAAAACTTAATACTTGTATTGATAAGTAGTATAATTAAGTTTATGACTTATTTTATTATTATTTTAGAATATAGTTTATATATATAATTTATATATGTATAGAATATTCCGAAATGATATACAAAACGATATTGGTATGAAAATATTTTATTCTAATGCTTTGGCCGAAATGGCCACTAAAATAGTATTCAAAACTTTGCTACCACGAGTACCGAAAATTCAATGTGATCACATCAACTGTGCATCGATTAGTCACTTCTACTTGAAAACCATTATATGTTTGAGGCACTATCAATACTTCAATTAAATAAAATAGTATCGCCAAAATTTAAATTTAGCTCATTACTAAGGAAATTTGAAAATTAAAAGTAACTTGGAAGATTAGTTAGGTTTATATATATATTTACTTGGTTTTGTGAATATATGTTCTCTTTTTTTAATGAGTATTGCTATTGAGTTTTTTGAAACTTACCACTCAGGTAGTACTCTTGATGTGACAATACCGCATAATAGCACATGATTTATTAAAAAATATATATAAAAGGAATATATCCAAACCAAAAAGGTGTCTGGAAATATAAAAAGAGGAATAATGAAACTCCAGGTTTTTCTTCTACCACTTTTATATTTATATTTTTAATTTTTTTAATAAACAACTTGACATCATGTAGTTGTGTCACGTCATGTCAAGATGGTTATCTGAGTAGAAAGTTTCAGATGACCAAGTATAATTATTATTATTTTTTTAATTCTTGGCACCGGTATTCAAAAATGAAGTTTCAACTAATCTTGAGGGTGTACATGCTTTCAACAAGCAATTTCTTGCAAGTATAAATTGGATAATTCAAGTGAAAGTTTCTCAATTCTGGTGATCCCAAACGTGTGAATGCGAAGTTTTGAATCCAATATATTCAATTTATAAGAGTCGCACAGGAACACTGAACTACCCCTTGGGGTTATCACTATATGTTTTTAGTTTGCTTTCGGTTGCTTGTAACAATATTACTCTTTATCTTGAATTTATTATCGATCTCCAATCACACAAACTGATATGATATATCTGCATGAAGTAGTTTCTTATTTTATTCACTCAAATGAAGAGTAATATTTCAAAATAAATAACATGAGTTGGATTGAGACTGATACAATGCGTAATGAAGAACACCATTTTTATATATAAAATTGTTCAATAATGTTGGGAATTCAAGAATAATCAAAATGCCCCATACACAGTCAAGTTTACCAGTTTACGTATACTCAAAACAAGTACAATGGGCAACTCTTACCTTCACAGAATAACTCCATCAAAGATCAGAAAATGACATTAATTATTCGACCTTGAATAAATTAATAATATCGCTCATCTCGTGTTGTCACTCCATGCAGTGATTGCTCTAAGCCCTCAGTGCCTTGTGAAATTCAGAAAGAGAGAGAGAATCATACGAAATGGGGAAAGAATATTCCCACTTAGAAACAACACCCGAAAGAGGCAATTGCTAAAATGGCTTTATATATTCTTCACAAGTTCATTGCATTTGTCTCTGTTATTTATATTCTTGCTAGCTTTCAGTTTTTGGCTTCGATTGAAAGGATCCATCCGTGATATTAAGGAAAAGAACCAACGGAGAACACAGCCGAATGAGGTTTCGAGAACCGAGGAAGGAGCCCATCAATAATAGTGCCTACAGTACTTCAAGTTGCTTTCGTAAGCTAAGTGGCAGCATCTCCATGACACCGTTTCAATTCCCACTTTCAACTTCCAACACCTCATTAACCTTTCCCTTTCTTGTTATGAGTAATAATATCACACGACACATTTTCTAAAACATAAGATTCCCATTTCAATAATGTGCAGACAGTTCTTTTTTTTTTGGAAAAATTTTATAAATGTAAGAAATATATGGGCCCCTGCCAATTACAAAGCCCGCATATCAACACAAAACATCCTATGATGCAAAGATTTTTACATCAACCAGGATAAAGACTTTTTTTTAATCTCCTAACATGTGATGATTTTACATTCCTACTTGTTAGGGCTTGGAGTGAGCTAGCCCAACCTACTCTACTCTGGTCATCCACCTAATCCTAACATCCTCACATAACATTTACCCCCCATTCCTCAGTACCGTCTTAGGATTACAGTGGTGTTGCACTGCTCCTTTCTTTATCTCATTGGAAGTCACTTGCTTTCTTTGAAGAATTTGACTCCAAGGGCTTTCAAGTGTTTATGATCTCAAAAGTGAGATCTTGGCTTTTACCTTAAACCGTTTATAATACATGTTCGTCAAGTGTCCTTCTGACCCCATACTTGCTTGAATAAGAGTCCTTTAGTCTCAATCGTTCTTCTATAAGATGACAAAGATAGACTAGTAGGGCATGGTTTGCACGTCCTTCCGGATCGCCTTAAGTCCAATCCTCAGTCTATCTTTGAGTGAGGATCTCCAACGTGGTGTTAGACCAAACCTCTGGGCTTAGACGATATGATTTGCCGAGTCACATTCCTTTCTATAGACCCATCATTGATGTGACTCTTTGGATGAAGTATGGGCTTCTATGTACGACACTGCCACCTTCTAAGCTTTCCATGTGATCTCTAAAAGCTAATTCGTTCGCAAGGGCCTTGTCATTGACCGTTGCTCACCTTAAGCTCGATCTTCATCTTTGGGGGTGGGCTGTTTTTCTAGCTTGTCTATCACCAGGTGAAAAGTCCTTTATCACCTTGCATCGAGATGTGTCAATAAAAGGCTTTCTACACAGTGTTGCTTGCCCATATGATGGACTAGCAGCACTTTGCAGCACTCACGACTATTTCTCACTACACCAATAAAGCGGATTCTCATCTTTTCCTTCGACTCACACCTTGTTAGTGGTATGTCCCCTTGCACTGGCTTGGTCCTCACATCCTTTCCTCTTTACCAGGAATTTCATCCTCAAAATTTTGTGAAGGTTCTCCCTTGATCTGGCCTTCCAAGGGAGAGGATTTAGATGGGGGATCCATCAATGCCTCTGATTGCCTTTTACTAAAGAAGGGATTTGCCCTCATTTGAATCCGTAGATTGACCTTCACCATCAAGATATGAGATGAATCCTTATGTGTTCTATGTCTAGTTCATCTAGGTTGCTTGCCAGCCGTGCTCTCTCGTATTCTAGATCCTCTACTAGGTTTAGCATTATAGGATGTGGGTGAATCGTCACCCTTACCATTTTATTGCCCGTCATGCTCCGACACAGCTCATTTCTCACCCCAAGGTTCCTTAGCCACACCATCGTAATCCAAAATTTCCACTATTAGGGTTCTTGCCCTCCAAGAAGTCTCTTAATCTCGGCAACATTCCTCCTCTGCTCGTCAGCATTCAACTTCTAATCTTGCCGCTTCATGTGATTCTTCCAAGAATAGCCGCATTATTTCAGGCTGTACAACTACCTTATATGTGGTTCCTTTCTCTCACACTATGGTTATGATTTTGACGACTCTAAGTGTGATTCTTTGAAAGGGTAAACTAAAGGCTTACTTATAGCTTGACTCTTACCCTTGATTTGATTAATTTACGCTAGCCTCGAGCATTACAACACACACATTACAATTTGAATAAATATGGAAACTATTCCTGCATGACCCGCTTACATTCTCAAGTAAACTCCTCATTTCCTGCATCCCCTCACTGCACTTTTACTAAGGGTACGACCTTAGATCACAATCTCCTCCTTTGAGTCTATGATTCGTACTAGTCTTTCTACATAAATGAGATTCAGTTGCAGTGGAACTAGATCTGAATTGATTACTCAGGGTTAATGATAAGGGTATAACCGGTTTGGTTTTAGATAGATTTTAGAACCGAACTGGTATATAATGGTTTTGAAAATTTAAGAACCGATATGGACCAATTTATCACTGAAACCAAAACTTTTGGTTTTTCGATTTCGGCTTGGTCTTGTTTTTTTGGTTTACTGTTTATGTGTGCGACCCTACATAAGTTTAGTATTATAATTTTTTCAACACTAAACTTAATTGTTATAATTAGTGTTTATTATTAACAATTACTAATTTATTAGTTTCTAATTATACTATAGTATAAGTAATGTCTAACTTATTAGTTAGATTAATATACTTGAATAATAAGATTAAGATATTACAAGTAGTGTCTAATTTATATTAAATTTTTATAATTTTTATGTTATAAGATTAATAGACTTGAATAATAATATTAATATATAAAAAATTAGAAATTTTTTATATTAATTAGAAATTTAGCATCTAATATATATAATATAAAAAATTATATATACATATATATATATATATACACCGGTCTAGTTCTGTTCAAATTGATTTTCAAAATAAGAAAATGGCACTGAACTAGTTAGGTTTGGTTATGAACCAAACCGAATCCACTGGTTTGGTTCGGTTCGAGTCAACAAGTTTTTCATTTTTTTACACATCTAGTTGCTGATGGTAAACACTTCTGGATTTCATCTCAGTGACCATTGCCATTTGTAAACTCTTCCAAAAATGAGATGTAAATCTTGGGTCTTGATTCGATAGCATAGTCTTAGAAACTCTATGTAACCCAATTGTCTCTTTTATATTCAACCGAGTGAGTTTGCTCAGAGTGTCCGTAGTATTAATCGATAAAACGTGGGCACTCTTAGTCAACCAATCTATAATTACCCCATATGATGTCCTCATCACTTGGGGTTCAGGGTAACTCAACCACAAAATCCATGGTGATGTCTTCCCATTTCTATTTTGGAATAGGCAATGGCCGTAGATTCCCAGCCAGTCTTTGATGCTCAGCCTTCACGACTACACTTAGTGCATCTTTCAATGAACTGGGTGATGTCTCGCTTCATTCCTTCCCACTAGAATCATGTCCTCAGATCTCCATACATCTACGTACCTCCAAGGTGTATTGAGTATGGCAAGGAATGAGCTTTTGTTAGTATTCATTCAAATGTTTCCAAATTAACCAGAATTACTTTTCGTCCTTTATACAATAAGGTTCCATCCTCTTCCAAATTGAAATGTGTAGGTCCCCTACCTTTGTAGACTCTTTGCCGAATTTGTAGCAATTTTGGGTCCTTCCTCTACTGATGTCTCAACTCATCGAATCCACTTAATTCTCAACTGCTGCATGGCAATGAGAATCTCCTATCATGGCACATCCTTCAACAATAGGTGTCTCATCCCTTCCGAAAGTGAGTCGACATTTGTGGAACTTTCTACGTCCTTTGAACTTGACTTGCAACTTTGTGTATCAGGGACTAAATTCGCCTTTTTTGGGTCATACTTGATCCCATATTGGTAGTCACTGATGGTTCCCAACCATTTTTGTTACCTCATATTGTGATTCTTTTGGGTGAAGAGGTGTTTCAAACTCTTGCGATCCGTGTGCACCTCGCACTCTTCACCATACAGGTAGTGTCGCCAAATCTTGAGGGCAAACACTACAGTTGCTAGTTCTGGGTAGTGGGTAGGATAATTCTTCTCGTGGTCCTTTAATTGCCTAGATGCATAAGCTACTACCCTTCCTTCTTGCATTAGGATGCAACCTAATCTCTACTTTGATGCATTGTTAAACACCACAAATGGTTTTTGATGTTTAGGCAAAACTAAAACAGGGGTTGTGGTCACCCTCCTTTTCAATATCTCAAAACTGTCCTCACATTTGTCAGTCCAAGAAAATTTAGCGTTCATCGTGGTTAACACTGTGAAAGGACTTGACAACCCAGAGAATCCTTCCACGAACCTTTGATAGTAACTAGCTAAGCCCAAAAAACTCCTAACATCATGCATTGAGGTGGGTCGTGGCCATTCCACTACTGCCTCAATCTTACTTGGGTCAACAGTAACTCATTTCTTGAATATCACATGACTGATGAGTCTTACTTCCTCTAGCCAAAAAATCACACTTGTTGAGTTTGGCGAATAATCGATGGTCCTTGAGTTGTCCCAATACTAATCTCAAATGGTCCTTATGATCCTCTGAATTTTGGAATACACTAGTATATCTTATATGAACACCATTACAAATAAGTCCAAGAATGGTTGGAATACCCTATTCATAATGTCCATAAATGCTATTGGGGTGTTAGCCAACCCAAAATGCATTATTGTAAACTCAAAATGACCATACCTTTTTCCCAAATGTTGTCTTTGTTATGTTGTGCATGTCGCATTCCTTAATCCTCAATTGGTGATATCTTGACCTAAGATCAATTTTAGAAAATACCACAGCTCCTTGTAGCTGATCAAATAAATAGTCTTCCTCGGTAGCGGATACCTATTCCGTACGATTACCTTATTCAGGTCTCGATAATCGGTACACATTTTAAGAGTTCCTTCCTTCTTCTTCATGAATAACATCGGTGTTCCCCAAGATGAGATACTAAACTTGATAAATCCTTTGTCAACCACTCCTATAGTTGGCTCTTCAATTCTCTCAATTTGGTTGGAGCCATCCTATAGGGTGCCTTATGCACTAGAATTGTCCTCTTTTCTGATTCAATTGAGAATTCAACTTCCCTAGGAAAGGGTAGTTCTGGTAATTCTTCGAACACCTCTGGGTTCTCTCTTAATACATGTATACTCTCTATCTCCTTAGGTCTTCTCTCTTTAAGCACTAGATGTACTAAGTAGGCTATAGTCCAGCTTGCCAACTCTCCCTTGGCTTACAATGAGGTAATCATTCCAGACATCGATCTTAGCTTAATCACTTAGAAAATCCTATCGTCATTCCAGGCAAGCGGAATGTTACCATCTTCTGTTGGAAATTTATACTCGCAAATTATCTAAAAACCTAGTCCATGCCTAAAGCAACATAAAATCTGAACCAATCAAATACTATTAGATCCACTTCCATAGTAATTCCATCTATTTCTCATGGGCATTATTTAACGATTTTGATGCAAAGCATTGTTCCACCATTGGGTAACATTATTGAAACTCCTTACCGCATCAACCCCATTCACAGACTAACCATTCTAGCGATTGTAGATGACATAAATGACTGGGACACACCTGAGTGAAATAGTATACTCACATAAAAGTGTGATATTTTAACTTGCCCTTAAACAAACAACTAATTTACTACTTACTCTACGCTCCTATGAATACAACTTAATCAATTTCGGGTTGAGGTCTCGTAGATGTGATGATGCATGCTTCCTTACACTCTATAGTGTCTTCATTGACTTCTCTAGGAGTGAGGGCGTACACTCTCGCTTGTATAGCTTGTTTGTGATCCTTACGTCCTCCATCATGACCTGCTTGCTGCACTGGTATCGCCTAGGGGCAATCCTTGGAGTAGTGTCCCGTCCCTTTACAACAATAACACAAGGTTGGTATCTGACGACACTCTTCCTCATGAGCCCTACGACAACTACTGGATACTGATGTTCTCCCTCTTATATGTGCTCTAGGGATAGTTGGAGGTCGCCTCCTATCCAAGATATGAACTTCTGAGGGGCACCTGAACTGCTTCCCTTACCAGTAATCTCTCTCCTCTTGAAACTCGTAGGCATGACCAATGACTTTTATTGTTCTTGTTTAGTTATGGAGCCCATGTGCTCTACTTTCTAGACATCTTTAATCTCTAGCAAACTACATGAGTCCTAATTCATGTTTGAAGCCCATCTTGAAACCGTTCCACTCAAATGCTCTCAATGGAAATGAGGTATGGGGCAAAGCTCCATGATTCCATAAACTTAGCAGTGTATTGCTTATTGACATGCTATCTTGAACCAAGTTAGAGAAATCCTTCGATTTCTGCTGTCTCATAATTGTAATGCCCGTCCTTGTGGTGGATCCTTTACAAAATGATTTTAATAAAAATCGACGGGAATTATGGTTCTTTTTAAATTTTCTTTTCTTTTTGTGCTAGGATACAAAAGACTCCATGTTATAAATAAAATTTATTTTCTTAATTAAAATATTATAGCGGAAAATATTAAATTTCATAATTAAATTTTCTCGTACAAAATATCTTGCCTATGACTTCGTGCTCTTCCCCTTGGGCTGTGCCCGTCTTGACCTATCATGCTCATATTGTCCTTGGGAGGGCTTACATACAAACTAAAATGAGTCGATGACTCGTAAGCATTACTTCAGTCAAAATATATTAACATAGGTTTTCAGTCATGCAATTATCATTCCATACATACATATCGTATTTATCATGAATTGCCATTCTGTTCGTTTTAAAAACGTTGCGAGGTGGAGTTTTTCTTTAAAAGCGTGTTTTCTTTTCTTTAAAACAGTTCACCATGCATCGCTGCCTTCATTTCTTAAAGAGTCTTTTTCACGCATTCGTCTTTTCTTTCATACGTTCATGCATGCATACATTCATACATACATACATTCATTCTTTGTTAACATGCATATGTTGTTTCTTATCACTTTCATTAGCCATACTGTTGCACCCCGTGTGCTGGGGTTAGCAGTCTTTTAGACCTGATTTGCCCGTGGCCACGGGTTGGGAATCTATTCCGTCAGGGTGCTTCACTCGGTGCACTACCATTACTACTTACCCAGCATTGCAATCTGCCCACTCCAGTCCATTCATTTGGTACCATTTCCATTTCATTCATGTGGCCATTACGTATTTTCATACATCATGCATTTCATTCCATTCATTCCTTTACAGTCTGTTCCTTTCCTTTACAATTCTTATGGTTCTTCAGTTCGTTTCTTTCATAGAAAGTCATTTTAAAAGAAAATAGTTTTCTTTCTTTTCATAAAAGTCATTTTAAAAGAAGTTTCACTTTTATTAAAAGTAATTTTAGAAAAATTCATCTTTCATGGCATCATTTAAAACATCAGTTCGTGCATCATTTAAAGCATTGTTTTTCATAGTGACATTTTAAAACACTTTTTTCGCATCGTTTAAAACATAGGGCCGAGGCCTCACTTTCATAGGGACATTTTAAAATACTTTCTTCGCGTCGTTTAAAGCATAGGGCCAAGGCCTCACTTTTCATTTTGTAAAAATACATACAATACATACCACGTATAGCATCCATCCACATGCATACACTTACATAGTTTGGGTGCGTGAAAATGGGCTGCCAAGAAAGGCCGATACATACTTATACTTAAAAACTTATGCTTCATTTCCTTTTAAGTAAAGCGTGTTTCCATGGAGAAAAAGTTTCGTTTTCCTTTTAAAGAAATAGCTTTCATTTTCTTCTTCATTTATATAAGAAAACTCTAGAAGAGTATGAATGCAAAACTTACCTAGACTTCATACCATACTCAATCCATGTAGTCCATTCGTGTGCATGTTAGATGGCAACCTACATGCATACACATAACCTTACATCATCATCTATCTAATGCATAATGAACTATTCTAAAAATAGAACAATGCCTCACTTGGAACACTCTCCGTCCATCCCTAGGCTCTTATGTGCCATTTACTATGCTAAAACGTTCAGAGTCTTATTCCTTAAATTGAATCCTCGTGATTCACCTTAGGGTTAAGACACTAAGACCTTCGTCTCGTTCTTCTATTTCCATAATCCAACACATGATTCTGACCAATAGAGTCATGCGTCCCAACTTTAGACTACTTACCCATTACATCCTAGCCCATACTAAATCCTCATTCCCATCCAGACAAGGTACATGAATTCAAGCCAACTCTGGGACCAAAACACCATGTAACCATGTTCAGGACAGATTACCCATTACATATGGTAAACCTATTTGGTACACATGTCTTACCACAGACACCTGTATCTTATCCCCTTTTATCACCTAAGAACAACTTATAATTATAATGAATTCCTGCTTGTATAAACAAGCTCCATACTCCAATACCAACTTGCTTAGACCCAGTCGATAGGACTCTTCTTACTTCCCGGCCCTGTACAAGTTCATCCCACCACTTGATAGGAGAGGACTGCATCCACAAATGCATCTCTGTCATGTCACGCAGCTCGAGACTAATCCTGAGTCACGTCACGACGCCCATCATGCTTTCGCTACACTTTCTGATATATTTTCACTACTTCCATATACTCTTAGCCATAGTCAGCCATAAGGTGACACCTATCATCCCGGACTACAGGCCATATCACCACTACTAGTACTTCAGGACAATATTACACAATTCCCATCACTTAACAAGAGGACTGCATCCACAAATGTGCCTCTGTCACATTATGCAGCTTGAGACAAATTCCCAAGTTATAGCACAATGCCCACCATGCTTCTGCTGCACTCTCTGATACCTTTCTACTACTTCACACATACTTTCAGCCACAAGTCAACCACAAAGTGACACCTGTCACCTCGAACTAAAGTTCTTGACACTACACCATACACTCCACGCTTCTCCGCTATGCCATCCAACCCTTCGTGACACGACGTCTGGTGTATCATGACATAGCACAGAGTACACTCATGTGAACTCTCTTCCATCCACACTACGACACACATCGCTACGATACACTCCTCAAGGTGCATCGCTACACAACATGGAGTATGCGCCATGCATACTTCCTTCGCCACTTTACTTATTATCACGATGCACATCACACGGTGCATTGCCACACTACACGGAACACACGCTACGTGTACTCCCTTCATTCTACGCCACACGTCACTACAGCGCACGTCACATGGCACGTCGTTGCACTGCATGGAGTATGCTTCATGCGTACTCCCTTCACACTTAACGCTGCATCACAACTACGACATCCATCTCACACCTATATTCACAGCAAAGTCCACAATACTACACAGTCAAGCCCAACACTTCACAACTACACTTCATTTCACAACTACGTAGTGAACTCCACAAATACTAACTACATAGTCTACAGTCCAATCAATCAACTACTATAAATGTAAATAACTAGAGATAGAGGGTTACACCATCGACGGGATAACCCGTGTGTCGCTCACTGCCCATCACGATCAAGACGTTAGAGGAGTTGTACGTGGCGGTAACACCGCGTACGGTGGCTGTCCATCATGTAAAGTAGTAGTTTGGACTTGTGAATAGCTAGGCGTGGTCTTTGAAAGGCTTAAGGTGGCCTTGTGGTAGTCAAAGGTGATGGAGCACAGTGGCATCACGCCATGAACAGTGCATCCAAAAGGGAGGGAGGTTGCTTGAGGTGGAGGAAGGCTATAGAACTTCTGGGAAGCTAGGGAAAGATGTGGTGGAGCTGTGGTGGCGAGGTGGTGGCTAGGCGGTGGCTCATGGCGGTGGATCAGCCACAAGTGGTGCAACTCGTGCCTTGGAGAGTGAGAGCTGTACAAAGCTCGGTTGGGAATGAAAATTGTTGGGGAAGGTCATGGTGATGAGAGGAACAAGATGGTGGTGGTGAAACATCGTGGGTAGCCGCGCATGGTGGTGCAACCGAATGGGTAGTTGTGAAACCCATCGGAGAAAGAGAGAGAGGTAGAGGAAAAGGAGGACATGGGAAGGAAGTCCATGATGTGGTGAAGCCGTTGGTGGTGCTCGATAGCCATTTTGACCGTGTATGGTGGCGCTCGGTGGAGGAAATGGGTGTAAAACCCATTTTGAGGATGATGCCATAAAGGAGTAGGAGGGCACATGGGGGCTCGCCGATGGGAGGGAATGATGGCTGGAGGGCGGTGGTTAGTTGGTGATCGGTGGTGGAGCCATAATTACCATGTACGGCGGCGTGGAGGAGAATGATGTGTTTTTACCCATTTTAGTCAAGGAGGCTGTGGGAGAAGAGAGAGAGAGTGTGGGAGCTTGCCGAAGGGAGGGAGTGCTGGCCGGCATGAGAGGAGTGGTCGGTGGGTTCTGGAGGTGAAGTGCAACACTGCGGAGAGAATGTAGTGTATGTCAGGCATGGAGAAGAAAGAGAGGAGAGAGAAGAGAGAGAAGCAAGAAAGCAAAAAGTGAAGATAAAAGGGTAGGGGCTTGGGTATTTAATCAAAGTTCTTCATTTAGGGATCCTCAAAATGATTTAACGATGAGTTTAAACACTGATTTGAAAATGCATATGTGTTTTATTTAAACTAAAGTTTAAAATAAAACACTGATAGGAATTAAGATAGAATATTATTTTATAAACTAAATTTTATCAAATAATATTTCTTCATCATTATTTAAAATAATAAAGTATTGTTAATTACTCAAAGAGAATAAATCATTTAAATTAATTTTAGAGTTTTCAACGTAAAATTAAATCTCTTAATATTTTAAAATAACTAAAATATTTAATTTAAGTAATTATCCACAATCATAATATTTTTAGAGCTCATTAAAATATTATAATTGTCCTACTTTAAAAAACAAGCTTATCTAATAATATTGAAAATATCTCTTATAAATATTTCAAGAATATTTAAAATATCCGTAACCTTTAAAATATCTATCTTATTTTGAAATCCACTGGATAACTTTCGGGACACGCCATTGGGGTTCGGCACATAGGACGAGGCTCATCACGTAGACCGAAACTTAGCACATAGATCGAGACTTAACACATAGACCAAAGCTCAGCACGTAGAACGAGACTCATAATTAAAGAAGAAGAAAGAAGGAGCGAATATCACATAATAGTGGGAAAGTAATTATCGTCCAATTCATTCTTAAATCTTTCCCATGAGATTCTATCTATGGCTCCCAGTTCTATGGTAAGGAGTCGCATTTTGAAATAACTCATGTGCAAGACTTCCTTAATTTTGGTGCATCTGCTCACCTTGAAAGTCCTTTCAATCCCTTGTTACTATGAAATTTTAGGTAACGGTAAGCCAAAAGTTGCTCATAGCCTCGCCACTTCTCCCTCAAAGAATTAACTTGCTGAAACTCCATATATATGTCATGCATAAAGTTCGTGTTATTGGTGTAGCACATCCGAAATTGTAATTAAGCATGTGACCAACCCCCCATTTTCCTCTCTGGTTGGTCCTGAGCCTCGCCTAAAAGTCTTTAATCTTGAATTCTCATTTTTAATTTAGATGATAATTTTTAAATCAAACCAAGTATTTTAAAATAGTCCAAAATTATTTTAAATTGGGAATTCTTAGTATTATTGGATCAAACCTAATTTTAAAGTAAGCCTCTTTAAATTTTGGAGCTCCAAAAATAATATAATTTTAGAAAATCATTTTATTTATATGACTTTATTTTTTAAGAATATTATTTAATTTATCAATTTTTTTTATGTTAAAAACTCTATTTATTTAGATGGGTTTATTCTCCTAGAAAATATTCATGAAAACAAATTATTTTATTTTATAATGAAAAATATTATTTTCTGACTAAAAAAACAAGTTGGATTTTAAATGTAGCACCATTTTTACTATTATTATGATTTGTTGACCTTTTACCTTAATTTCATTTTCATGATTTATTCCCACCCTTAGATAAAAAAAAAAAAAAAATCAGAACCACATGTAGGGCTAGGATCAATTTCCTAAACCCTAGTTCACTCCCCTTCCCCTTTCCCTTTTTTCTTTTGTCTCTCTCCCCATTCCTCGCGCCGTCCTGTGACCCCTCCCTCCTGTGACCCTTGCTTGCTTTCGTCGCAAGCCCAACTCAGCCATTGAGAGAAACAGCCGCCGCAATTCAACCTCCACGAGCCACTGGTAAGTCCTCTCCTTCACCTTTTCCTCTCTCTCTCTCTCTCTCTCTCTCTCTCTCTCTCTCTCTCTCTCTCTCTCTCTTTCTCTCTCTCATTTTTCTTCGTAGTAGCATAGCCCATGTCTTAGCCACTGTGAATGGTAGCAACAAAACAGCACCTGTTCCACAACCTTGACCAACCCATGCACGACAGCAGATCCTCTCCCTCTCGATCTCCCTTCTCCCTCTTTGTTTTTCTCAGTTTTTGCTACCATACATAGCCACTTGAGGCATCACTAGAAGCCACCCCCAAACCTCTATCCCAAGTCGAAAGTCAGCCACCAAACAATCCTTGTTTTTATAATCATGAAAACAAAGCAAATCTTGTTGCTTCTCAACCTAACGTACTCTGCTTCGCACGGTCGCCCACCATACAACTCTTGCTGCTTGCGGCATCACTAGAAGCCACTCCCAAACCTCTATCCCACATCAGAAGTCAGCCACCAAATAGCCCTTGTTTTTATAATCACGAAAACAAAGCAAATCTTGTTGCATCTCTGCCTAACTCTGCTCCGCACAATCGCCCACCATCAATAAACCACCATGAATGCCCATGACATGAGCCACCTCACGGGTGGCCTCCTCCACCACCCAATCTAGAGCCCTTCTCCAGTTCCTCCACTCAAACTCATAACAAGCCCAACTTTGAACACGCAAAAGAGCCACCATAAGCCACCCAACCAGCAGTGCCATCTACCACTTTAAGCCAAGCTGAGAGCCACCATCATTATCCTTACACCGAAAACAAAACACCAAACCTCCATGCTCAACCACCCGAGTCACAAAACCTCTCTATTTTGGTATAGCCTCAAGTGGCAAGCAGCAACCAACAGCTCCAGTCCCTTTATTTTTTTGTATAACCCCTATTCCCTTTATCTCTCCTAGATTACTTGTTTATGAATGATTGGATGTGTATGATGTGTGTTGAAGCTTGAAGTACCATTGTATATTGGTATAGTGGATGGACATATTTTTGTACATTGAATGTATTGTGTGAATGATGCTTTTAAAGTTTACTGATTGTGTTTGAGTTGGTGTATGATTGATATGGACATACTTATATATATTGAATGTGTTGGTTATGATGAACTAAGAAAAAGTTATGCATTGGGTAGGTATTGAAAGGGGCTTGAAGGTATATGGATTATAAAGTTTGCTATTTGTGTTATCTATTGTGATACCCCCTGTATTTTCTCGTGTTTTAATTAAATAATTATTTTATTTATTATTATTATGGGTGTTCTTGTTTTAAATATAATATGATTTTGTGGTATTATTTATTGTGATACCCCGTCTTTGCGTATATTTTCACTGAAGAAGTTTTTTAATTTAATTAATATATTAGTTCTTTTATTTTAAATTATTGTATTTTAAATTGATTTTATTTTATTTGATGTGGTGTTTAATTTATTTTAGTGGTTTTATGGTTTTAAAATCGTTTTCGTCAGGTTAGTTTTTGGATTCCGGAAGTGAGGATTGGACCTCATTTTCTTTCTCCATCTTTTGTTTTCTCTTTTTTCTTTTTCCTTTTCTTCTTTTCTTCTTTCTTTCTTTTTCTTCTTCTTCTTTTTCCTTCTCTCTCCCCGTGCGCAGCACCTCTCACTTTCTTCCCGTCGCCGTCCAACCTCCAGTCCCAACCCACTGTCGTCCGGCCGACGTGGCTGACACCTCCCACCCAGAAAAATCCCCCCTTCGGCCGACGCACCACCCCACCAATTTCCAGCCCCATCCATGCCGCCGATCACCCCTTACAGCCCATCTAAGCCTCACGGCTTTTTGCCATTTTCGGTGCCGTCGCTCCACCTCCGGCCACCACCTCTTCACCACTTCATCCCCTACCTCTTGCCGTCCTAACTCACCCAATTCCGGCCCTAATCCCTTGCCGGAGTAACTCCCACGAGCTCAACTCCGATAAGTCTCTTTTTGCACTTCCATCGCCATTTCCACCGCCACCTACGACCAAAGCTTACTTCCTTTAGTTTCATAACATCTCAAGGCCATTCCCTATCAATTTTGTGTCTTGGTTTGTCCTCGTTCGAAAGTGGGTAATTTACAACCCATGGCCACAGTGTAAAATACACTGTTACGTTACTTTTTCTCCGCCGTTTGCAACGTCGTAAGCTTTCCAAAAATACCTTATAGCGCTGTAAGTATTTTCCAAACTCTACATTTAGATTTAAATATATTTTGCTCTTACTATAAATTATTTGACTGGTTGGTTGATTCCGGACTGAGTCCGAGGAGTTCGGGGGTCGGATGGATTGAGGACGGAGTTGCTTGGTTTTGTTATTTTGTGATTGGTTGGTTATTTGTGCCTTGAGGCGTGCATTACATGCTGCATTCACGTGCATTTTATTTAAATTGAGAAAATCTGGTTTTATTCGTGTAAATGGATTTTCGGGTGCGTGTGTATCACGACCCCAAGCTGGGATGGGGTATTATCCCGGTGGAGCTCCTCTGGTCACTTGGGAGTGGATAATACTGAATGACATCCCCTGGGTTGTCGCTGGGCGACGACCGGATCGCACGATACGGTAATACTATCGTGTCGACTCCGTGGTCCCTAGAGTAGCGGGGACTAGAGGATGGCCTGGTCTAGGGACGCGCTAGGTGCGAGTACTGGACATTGCTCATTTAGGTGTTACATGCGTAGTTGTTACCTGCAGTGTGGCACAAGAGCCAGAGTGTGCGGATGATCCCTAGGGGAGATCATGGTGCATGCAATAATTGGATCGATGTTTTGGTTTTGGATACGGGCCATTTTCTGGGAAAATGGCGAGGTTACATTGAGGCTTTGTGATCCATTTTCTGGGAAAATGGTGGTTTCTTGTTTTGGGCCATTATCTGGGATAATGGTAGAAAAATGTGGTTTTTATGGGACATGTACATTTGCATTCTTTCATGCATATTGTTAAGTTTAATATGTTTTTATCTTGTGGCATTTGAATCTTACTTACCCGCGACACCATTTTTGGTACCGTAGATTTTGGTGCAGAGATCGAGGAGAAGGAGAAGGCTAAGCCCGAGGAGGCGGCTCCGCCGGAGTTTTGAGTTGGAGTTTATGCCTTGTAGATGGTTTTGAAACTATATTTGTAGCTTGTAATATTTTATTATGTATGTTTTGAACGGGTTTGTATTAAACAAAGAAAAATTATGGTACTTAGTTATATGACTTTGTTTATCTGCTGCGTGTTTTCTTTTGCACACTTGTTTCATGTATACACACTTGGCACTTGGTGATAGGATGGTGACCCGTGATGTCATCATCCGGACGTCTCGATTTTTTCGAGTCCCTATGTGGGATTTGGGGGCGTTCCAGGTGGTATCAGAGCGGTTTGACTCTGAGTAAAACCACATGTCCCGTAGGTGTAGTAGTACCAAAAAGTTTTAAAGTTGTGTTTTAAAATTTATTTTAAGTAAAGTTGCTTTTTGACATGTTTTATTTGTTTGAATTTATTTGAGCTAGTTTGTTTGTATTTATTTATTTAGTTATGTTATTGCATGCTAGTATGTTTTGTTTTCTTGATTGTGTGGTTTGGTTTTGGTTTTTGGTTTTATATTGTTGGTTTTATTTGTTTTCTTAAAGGGGGTCAAAGGTTGTGCTGTGGCAAGAAAATGGTGAGTCCAAGAAAGTCTACTCAAGAGCCTCGAGATGATACGCTGAGAGATGATGCTATAGCCTAAGTGATAAGGCAAATGACTGAGTTCATGTAGCAAAATTTTAGGCCACAACAAGTAGGGCCTTGGCCACAACAAGTAGGGCCTTGGCCACAACAAGAAGGGTCTTGGCCACAAGGAGGGCCGTGGGGAGTGGTGCAAGCTGGATGCACATATGAGCGCTTTCTAGCGCATAGAACTCCACCCTTCACGGGAGAAGATGATCCACTATGGGTTGGAAAGTGGGTCAGAGATTTAGAAAGAACTTTTGAAGTATTTGGTTGCACTGAGCCACAACAAGTACTTTATACCAGCTATCTGTTGCAAGGCACTGCTTCTGAGTAGTGGGATACAAAAAGAGTAATGCTGAGTCAGAATTGGGGTCATTCACCGCTGTGAACTGGCAACACTTTAAGAAAGAATTTAATAATCGATTCTTTCTCGCCTCCGTGAGGCAACAAAAAGCAAGAGAGTTCTCAAGTTTGGTCCAAGGGAGTATGACCGTGGAACAGTACGCCCGAAGATTTATAGAGCTTGGGCGATTTGCTCCCCACCTCATCGCCACGGAAGAGATGCAGGCCGAGCATTTCCAGGAGGGTTTGCATCTTGATATACGCAGAATAGTGGTCTGCCACCGAATTTCCACTTTTCAAGAATTAGTGGACTTAGCCACTCTTGCAGAGCGAGAGAATAATTTGAGTATGGGTTCCCCTTTAGGAAAAAAGAGGCGGAGTTTTACTAGTGAAAGAAGTAGTTCGGGTTCGCCTCAGAAATTTGTTCAGTGGACCGGGACTCGACCACAAGCGGTCTCGGGTGTACGTATGGGAGGACGGGTGCCAGTTTGTGGAGTTTGTAATAGAGCCCATGTGGGTGACTGCCCTTCGGGTGGGGCTCGATGCTATAATTGTGGCCAACAGAGGCACTTTGCTCGTGAGTGTCTTAGGCCAGTTCAAGGAAGCCGTGGAGGTAGACGTGGTGGAAGAACAAATCAGAGGCAAACAGTGCAAGCCCGGGTTTATGCTGTTACACCCAGAGATGTTGATGATGAGTAGCCAGCGACCCATGATGCTGGAGTGATTACAGGTATGGATGTAATTTAATTTAATGTTGGATTTGATTTTTGGTGTGATTTGGTTTCTTCTTTATTTTGGATTTCATGGGTTAATGTGTTTGGTTCAGGGAGAGTCCGTTTATATGAATTTTATGCTTGCACTTTGTTTGATTCGGGTGCATCTCAGTCGTTTGTATCTTCCACTTTCGCTCGGATGTGTAATTTGGTTATGGAACCTTTACCAAAGTCATTGGTAGTGGCTCTACCAAATGGTGAAGTGGTGTGGTATTCCAAAGTTGCTTTGGGTTGCCCTTTGAATTTTGATGGAAGGTTTTTGGATGCTGATTTGGTTGTGTTTAAGCTGCTAGGTTTTGATATCATCCTTGGGATGGATTGGCTATACTGATATTCTGTGAGTATTAATTGCAGAAGTCGGGTAATTAGCTTTCAGCTTCCAGATGGTGATTATCTGGAATTTGCAGGAAGTAAGCTAAAAGAAAAGCCGGTAGTTATATCGGCAATTCAAGCGAGAAGAGAGATTGCATGTGGAGCGCATGCCTTCTTAGTCCAGATGGTGTCTACGCCGTCTGAGAAGAAGTCATTGATAGATATTCCAGTTGTGGAAGAGTTCCTTGATGTGTTTGTGGATGACTTGCTTGGGCTACCCCCTGTTCGTGAAATGGAGTTTGTTATTGACTTAGAACCTGCAGTGGCTCCTGTACATAAAGCTCCTTACCGGATGGCACCAGCTGAATTAAAAGGGTTGAAGGTTCAGTTGCAAGAGTTGGTGGATAAGGGGTTCATTCAACCAAGTACTTCGCCGTGGGGTGCACCAGTGCTATTTGTTAAAAAGAAAGATGGTACCCTCAGGATGTGCATTGATTATCGAAAATTAAATAAGGTGACCATCAAGAATAAATATCCTCTCCCACGGATCGATGATTTGTTTGATCAGCTTCAAGGAGCAGCTGTGTTCTCGAAGATTGATTTGAGGTCAGGATACTACTAGTTGAGGATAAGGGACAAGGATGTACCTAAAATTGCTTTTAGGTCGAGATATGGGCATTATGAATTTAAAGTGATGCCTTTTGGGTTAGCCAACGCCCCTGCTGCTTTTATGGATTTAATGAATCGGGTATTTCGACCTTATTTGGATTCCTTTGTGGTAGTATTCATTGATGATATTTTAATTTATTCCTGAGATTTTGAAGAGTATGTTTATCATCTTCGTCTAGTTCTTGGGAAATTAAGAGAACACCAGTTGTATGCCAATCTCAGCAAATGTGAATTTTGGTTGGAGGAAGTCAGATTTCTTGGGCATGTGATTTCCTGAGACGGGGTGGCTGTTGATCCTAGTAAGGTGGAAGCCATTTTGTCATGGCAGCGTCCGACGACCGTGCGTGAGATTTGGAGTTTCTTGGGACTTGCTGGATATTATCGAAGATTTGTGGAGGGATTTTCTCGCTTATCCGGACTTCTCACAGCTTTGACTAGAAAGAATGCAGAATTTATTTGGTCAGACAAGTGTGAGAGAAGCTTCCAAGAATTGAAGAACAGGTTGACAACTGTACCAGTGTTGGCACTTCCAGAACCGCATAAGCCATTCATAGTCTTCAGCGATGTGTCTAAATTTGGATTGGGTTGTGTCCTTATGCAGGAGGGACGGGTTGTTGCTTATGCATCTCGTCAGCTAAAGGATCATGAGAAGAATTATCCGATGCACGATTTAGAATTGGCTGTGATTGTGTTTGCTCTTAAGATCTGACGGCACTTTTTGTATGGAGAAGCTTGCGAAATATACACCGATCATAAGAGCTTGAAGCACTTGTTTTCCCAGAAGAATCTGAACATGAGGCAAAGGCGATGGCTAGAGTTAATCAGTGTCTACCAGTGCGAGATCAAGTATCATTCGAGGAAGGCAAATATAGTTGCTGATGCTTTGAGTCGAAAGTGCACTTGGAAGATGAAGCCAAATCGTCAGAATTGGATTCTTTACTTTGCGGGATGAGAAGACTCCTTATTGAAAGTTGACAGCAAGAGGAAATATTATCTTCAATTCTTGATATTCGAGTAGCTGATTTTGAGGAATTTAAGACTCTTCAAAGGAAGGATCCGAAGCTGTTGGATATTAGAAAAAGAATCAGAAAATCTCGAGGGCCGTTGCATTATAGTATGGATAAAGATGGAATTCTTCGGTTCCGAGATCGTAGAGTGGTCCCCAAAGATTCAGAATTCAAGGAGTGGATCATAGCAGAAGCTCATGCGGCCCCTTATTTAGTCCATCCTGGTAGTACGAAGATGTATTGGGACTTTCTCAAGAAAAACTTCTTAGGCCCCAGTTTTATTCGTGTAAATGTATGTGGTAGTCCATCCTAGTAATTCAATGTGTTTTTCTTGTTATTAATTATTGTTTATTATTTAAATGGTATTTTATTTTAAATTATTTTATTTGTCGGGATTTACTATTTTATTTTATTTAATTACTATGTTTTTAATTTAAACTATTGTTTTAAAATGTGATAAACCGAACCTAGTAGAGCATGGGCCATAGCCTTATTTTTTTAAAAAAAGCCATAGTATTTTAGGGCCTTAGTGTTTTGAGTAAAGATGGGGCCTAAGAAGTTTAGTAGAGAAACTTGAGCCCAAGAGAGGAGGCTAACCCTGAAATCCTTAGTGAATTTCAGCCCCTACAAGAAACCCAAGGCCCATGACCTAAGCCTTTGTCAATGGTGCCATGTGTCGTACATGCAAGGCACTATGTATCTAGACTTGATAGTGGACTAAGGAGGAAAGAGTAGTGTAAGGAAAGCCAAGGGACGGCTAGCATGCCTACCTTTGTGGGATTGACACTTGTCCTACATGCATGAAGCTTCTAGAAGAACTAAATGACAAGATGACTTAGGGAAGACTAAGGGATTTTCGGATTTGCCTTCCCCACATGCCTAGAACCACCCATTTGGCCCCGAGTTCCCATGTTGATGCTTCTAGAAAAGGGAGCTTATGGAAGATAAAAATAGAGTTCCAAGGAGATTTGCATAGGGAAACTAAAGGGACACAAGGGGATTACAAACTAAAGGGACATTTGTACAATGAACTGATTTACCCTTAAATTTTCGGTCACCACTAGTCCAAGTTCAACCCTTGCTTGCCACTTGTCATTTTATTTAAAAAATGGACCAATGGCATATGAAAAGTCATCTTGGGAATACGAAGCAACAAAATGAAGGGAGAAGAAAAGATTGTGGATGACCATAGGTGAGGCACACGCCTATGCCAATTGTCATTCATGCCAAGAGTTTGGTTGCTAGAAAAAGGAAGATGCATAAGCTATTTTACTCAAGTAATCTTGAAGGAAGTTCACTTGTTTATGAAGGAGGAAGGGCAAAAGAAGGAAAAGATGATTTTTGGCTAAGGGAAGGAGCATAACATGCCACCTATGTTGGCCCATTCCCAATGCACCCCAATGAGGGAATTCTAAGAGACCATTTCGGTAATAGAGGTAAATAAGAAGGAGATGAAGGGACCAAATATAAAAGAGGGGAGGAGAACACGCCTAAGGGCTTTTCTTCTTGCCATTTTCGAAACTTGCATGTATCTTCATCCTCTCCAAAAGAAATCCACACATTCACTTAAAGATCCTTACACATATTTTCTCTTCAACCAAACAAGGGAAGTTCATCCGATAAGAGGGTTTCAACATCTTCAAGAAAGACCAAGGTAAGGCTTGGTTTTTCTTAGCTCTTTACACTCACTCTTCATCACTCTAACTTAAAGATGAGATCCAAATCTCAGGAGAGTTCAAAAGTGATGAAGCACACACGTATCCTTCACATTTTCTCAAAAATCGAATTAGGGTTTCTTGGAAACCAATGAAGCTAATTGATGGAAGGTGTCTATCCTTTCTATTTTCAATCCCCATCATATGTTCTTGTCTCATTTTAAGTTTGGTTCGAGTCTAGGAGTGAAACGAAGGATTTCTTGACTTAAAACCTTAGAGGCTGAATGGTCTAGTGTCGTTTTGAGCCCTAGTGGTAACCCTAGAAACCACACACGCGCTAGAATCACGGATTAGGATTTTTAGAACCCTCACTCTAACTAGTTACACTTCGATTCTCAGCTTGCTATTTGTTAATCTCTGTGGATTTTTGTTAGTATACACTCAACTTACTTCTTGTTAATGTATGCATACTTTTGTGTAAATCCTTGATTTTGTTTTTAGTACTTTGGTTGCTATTCTTATTTGCTTGATTGAACACTCCTACGTGAACTTGGAATATGATTATGGAATGACTAATATGAATTGGTTTATGATGAAAAATGGTGATAAGATTCCTTACATGTTTCGGTTTTGAGGAAAAGGATATTGATGTTTTAAGATTTGTGATGATTCATTTTTACCATACCTTGAGTGACTCGGATCTTGTTCAAATGCCATATTTCATGTCTTGTTTTACTATGCCATGAATTCTAAGTATCTTGGATGAAGTTTGAAGCATGTTTAATTGATGATTTTCCATGTTCTTGTGCATGTATGTTTCGACCAATGCTTAATTTCATAGTTCCATGTATGTATTTTGATATCTCATGTGTTCTATGTTATCATGCCATGAATGAAACACGTTATGCTTGGTAATTTCATGCATGGTATCTCATATGGCATATGTCAAGTACTAGCACACATGTCTTAAGTCTCTTGTCACATGCATCTGGGAAAAGTGATTTTAAAGAGATAATTTTTCAAGAATAAAAGGGTTTTTGTAAATAAAGTAATATTTTAAAAAGTTTTATCACAATCCCAAATGCTAGGGCGGGAGAGTGCCCTAGTAGAACTCCTCTGTCCACTCTGGAGTGCTTAAGAATGGAGTGGTAACACTTGGATTGACAAAGAACCGTCCATGTGCCTTGGATGGATTCTTTTAAAAGAATATTGGAGCGGGGTAGTGCCTAATGCTAGTGGGTGCACAAGGCATGTAACCTGACATAGTGTTGTTGAGTTAATAAATTGAGTTGTGTTAAGACGTAGTCATCATGGTGCATGGATTGGTGATGGTGCGGTAACTAGCAGGAACACATGGTGCATAGGGGAGTCATGATGTGTCCACTAATGTGAAATGATATGAAATGTTTTGGATCACAGGATTAACTAAGATATGAATGATGATGAAAGTATATTTTTTTGAAAAGCTAAGTCTCTGTTACAAGTGTTAAGAATGGTCAAAGTATAAGTCTCAGCTCAGTCTCAGTTATGAGTTAAGTACATGTTCATGCATGCATTGCATGATATACCTCTTGTATGCTTGTGTTAACCATTGTATGTTGTGTGATTACTTACTAAGATTTCTCGAAATCTCACTATTGTATTTTTTCCACCATCATCTTTTCCAGGAATGGTAGAAGTAGTTACAGGTACACCTGATAACCCTGAAGCATGAATTTAGATAGTATCATGATAGAAGATGAGTACACCATTTGGGGGCGTATACACTATGCAGTGGATGTGTTGGATTGCACTATTCTATTTCTCCAAGAATTATTGAAGGGTCTTCACGACCCTAATTTTGATGTTTTGTTTTTGGATCCCTTATGGGTATTGAAGTTTTCTTGGAACTTGGACCAAGTAACGTGACTTCTCAAGGAAGCTTGTGAAGCTTACGTAGATGGAATGAGGCTCATTATGGAAATAGGACTCCATCTCTAGGAATGCGGAAGTTGACGCTGGATAGAATAGCGATTATCCTGCAGGCTAGTTCTAGCAGATGATTCACAGGGAAGAAGAGGAGAAAATCGCCCAAAACACAAAGAGAAAAATCTCTAGGGTTTAACTGAATATTGTCAAATCAAGCAATCATCAAAGTCAGTCCACAAGCCAGATTGTTATAGCCAAATTCGTGTTTATCCGAAATTTTTCAAAAATAAAAAAATCTAAAAAATACTCCAAATTGAAATTCAAAATAAAATAAGAAATCTGCCAAAAATCTGGCCCAAATCGGGTTTAAAATGACTTCCTAACTAACAAATGAAATATTACCATAAATAGTAAAAAATAACCAAAACTAGTGATTTAGAGGGGAAAACAGCAAAATTTGAGGTAGAAAAAAGGGCACATGGAGCTATGCTCGATGTGGACAGCGTGCGTGCCGAAAAGAGCTTTCTGAATTGGGGTCTTATGCGCGATTCTGATGCCCGTAGCCAAAGTTATGGCAAAAAGACTGAAACGCACTCAAAACGGCCCCAATTAGGAATATATCACAATCAATTCCCGCCTTTGCGCTGAACATATCAGAATCAATTCCCGCATTTGTGCTGATTTGCCAACTCATGGTATCTCAGCGCCATCAAGGTGCAATTTGACAGCTCAACATCATCTATCTCGGATCTCCCTGCATTAGAAGTTGACGGGAGCTTGCTAAATTCTATGTTCTGATGGATCCCTAATAGTGAGGAGACTGCATAATGAGAACTTAGGAAGGTTTAGGTGGTCTGCTCATTTCTAGAAAGGGAACATTTTGGTCCCATGTTTTGAGAAATGCAAACTCTTACTATATTTTGAAACTCTCTTTGTTTATGGATGTCAATGATTGGGACAAGATTTGGGTAAAAGTTTTTTTTGTACCATGTACTTTGCAATTGCTTATGGCATTGCTTAGATTCTCTTTACCTTTTACTGTTTTCTGTTGAACGTTTATTGTATACTGCTAGAATATCTAAGAATATTGCATATTATCTGTCATCTTAGTCACCACCAAATCCCAAGTGGGGGCTGGGGGCACTATATAAAACCTTTTCATTGGATCAGTTTTTAAGACCTCAAGATGTAAGGCTTGGATCTAATTTCTTCTCTGTTGCCCAAATGACTAACACAAGAAGGGGGGTGAATTGAGTTGTATTAAAAAAATAACAATTATAAATCAAATATATAATATAAAATATAAACAAAATATGAAATAACAATAAATATAAAGAGTAAGGGTAAGAGAGAAGCAAACTCAGTATGTTAACGAGGTTCGGCCCCACTGCCTATGTTCTCGCCTCAAGCTACCCCTTGAGGATTCCCAAATTCACTATTCAACCTTCTTCAGGTGGAGATAGAAACCTATTACACCTTTGAACAACACCGCTACAAAGGATCCGTGTAGAACACCCTCTACACTTGCAATCACCTTACACGTGGTGATTCAACTATTCCTCGTGTAGAATACTTTCTACACGCACAAGGGTTATACACACCCTTTTTCTGATACAAGAGCTGATAGTGGGTAGGTTATCAGAAAACACTCCTCAATGAGTGAAATAAGAACAATACAGCGTAAACTATATCTCTCAAAATGAACAAGGATTAAGGCTCAATGCTTAGAGAAGAGAGAATGAAAATTTTGAATGAATGTTGTATGCTCTTGGTGTTGTGAATGTGAAGCTCTCAAATGATCTATTTATAGGCATATGAGACTTCATATTCAAATTTAAAAAGATTCACATGTCAAAAACAATATCATTCATTTTTTCAAAGAAATCAAATAAAAGGTTCTTCTTTTTCAATTGTCAAAAACATCATTCACTTTTTCAAAAAAATCAAACCTAATCTTTTACTTTTGGCATATGACAAAATGAGCACACTTTCCTTTTCAAAAAATTCAAACCTAATCTTTTACTTTTTGCATATGACAAAAGGAGCACACTTTCTTTTTCAAAAAATTCAAACCTAATCTTTTACTTTTTGTATAAGTCTAAAAAAACATCAATCACTTTTGAAAATATTTAAATAAAACATGCACATGTGAAAGATGACAATCAATCATCTTTAATATTTTCAAAGTTCAACCCTTTAATCAATGCATGCACATGTAAAAGATGACAATCAATCATCTTTAATATTTTCAAAGTTCAACCCTTTAATCAAGGCATGCACATGTAAAAGATGACAATCAATCATCTTTCAAAATTTTCAAATTTAATTTTCAAAAATATTCATGCACATGTGGAAAATGTATTTTAATGCTTTATGATAAAATATTAATTTTGAGCATTAATCCTAATTTTGAATTTTAAGAGATTTACAACATTACTCTATGACTTTAATGTGAACTTGTTTCCTTCTTGCTCATGCTTGGTTCTTTGATGTGCTTGACTCCATTGTGTGAACAACTTGAGCTTGAAACTCCTTTATTCTTTGAATTCATTTGTTATCATCAAAATCCATGTGTAGATTTATAATCACATGAAACTTGAAATCTTGGGTTCAACATTCTCATTTTTCTTTTTCTCAATTTTCTTTTCCCCCTTTTTCTTTTCTCCCTCTTTCTTTTTCCCCCCTTATCTTTTCCTCCTAGGCCCACGCGACCTCTCCTATTCCCCCTCCCTTCCGTGCACCTCAACATCCCAACCCCACCATACGCCACCATCTGACCTTATCGCCCAACCCACCGACTCCACCACTAGCCAGCAACCTCCCCCACCCCAAACTCTATCCCCCCCCCCCTCTCTCTCTCTCTCTCTCTCTGGTGTTTGGAAACCCATTCGCGTTCAACAATTTTTGCGCTACCCAACAATGCCACCACCACCACTGTAGTTTCCTCTCTTTCTAGCCACTGCCTTAAGCCAAGCCCAGCCCCTAACTCGCCATTGTTCTCTTCCAAGAAACACACCAAACAGGTTTTCCTTCCACCAGTGACCACCCCTAGCAGACCTTGTGCCCCACCGTGGCCCCACCTTCCCTCACTCTTCCACAACAACTCTCCACTTTAGTTGGCCAATCTCCACCGTGCACTACCATCCATGACCACCAACCATCACCATCAACTCCATCAATCTATATAAGCCCTTCCATAGCCAGTCCAAGTCTCCCTAAGCTCCCCTTTGATTTTCTCTATTTTTGACCCACAGCCAACACTTGTGAAATCTTTGTCCACCGCTGCTCCGTCACTTTTGGTGTGACCTTTGATTTTTCAGAATTTCCTTTCGTCATTGTAAGTATTTTGCCAAAGAATTTATTGAGATTTAAATATATTTTTACACTAACTTGTTTTATGCAGTTTTATTAGTTGTACCAGGCCTTAGGTCGGAGAAGTGTGGATTTATGGATTTTGGTTGTTGTCTGATTTGGGCCTTGGGCTGCTTTGGAGGACGGGTTAATTGTAGAGTTGGATTGTGGGTTTGTATGCTTGGAGTTGTGATTGATATATTTTATATGATGAGTGATGTGCCATGACATCATATGTATTGTTTGCATGCATTCTCATTTTTCAAGTTTGAAAACTGAGTTTTTGTGTTAAGAAATGACTTTGAGTGCATGTGTAATGAGTGGATTAAAAGAAATGAAAGAAAGGAAAAATGAACTGTAGGGATGGTGGTAAGTAAGGACAAACGGTGGTAAGTCCCGCCTATGATTCCCGTCTATAGTGAATGAATGAATGGATATGTTGGGCCATATTCTCAAAAAATGGCAATTTATGATTAAATGAATATGAGGACCATTTTTTGAGAAAATGGTAGAATTATATTTAGGCCATTTTCTGGAAAAATGGTGAATAGTATTTAATGGCATGTTTTGGATCAAATGAGATTTTTAGTATGAGTTGAAAAAATGGTCATTTTTGGGAAAAATGATGGTTTTGGCCTTATGCATATTTCATCATGTGCACGCATACATAATGATTGCATTAGTGTGTTTTTATCTCTTGGGTTATTTGGTTGATTACTTACTAAGATTCATAATCTCATTGTGGTAATCCTACTCTACGGTTCCATTTTATAGAGGAATCGTAGATTTTGATACAGATGAGGACGTTGAGCTTGAGAGATCGGCTCCACCGGTGGAGTGGCATGTGATTGCTTTTGGATTATGGGATTCATTTTTCCCTTTTTTGTCATGTATTTGGCTTTTTACTCATTTTGCTGGATAACTATATAGTTGTTTTGAATGACTTTTATTTTGGTTGTTCTATATTTAAAATTTTGGTACTTAGTTGGCTATTTTTTATTTATTTATCTATTGCAATGTTGTTGTACACTTTTTGCATGTGCACACAATTAGCATTTGTCATTTGGGGTGCGTGACTTATGTTGTCATCATCCCGATGTTAGGATTCCCGCGTTTCTGTACATGGGAGTCGGGGCGTCACATCTATTCTATTTGGAATTTTCATGGACTAGGGATTTAGCATTGGTGAAGTGATGGGGATTAATGGGTAGTTTGTGATGTGATTGTTTGTTAGTTTGTCGTATGTTGAGTTAAGTGATAGTAATATATGGATTGCATATGAGTAGGTGTATGGATTTTAATAGAATTTTCAGATTTGTGTTTAAAGTGAACTTTCTTACATTTTATGCTTGTGTGAAGTGTATATGATGTATAATTATAAGATGGTAGCATCTTAAAGTTGTATAAATGCTATTGAATAGATTAAAAGTTGTACAAGGATACTCCCGAAAGATTGGACAGACTTTTGTATATTAATCTGTTGGTTATGATGAATTATATGGAAGTGATGTATGGATTGAGAATTTTTTATGGAGTAGGCGCGCTTGTGTGGATGGAGTTTATCGATTGAATATAGTAATTGTGAAGTTTGGGTTATGTGGAGCCATGAATGAGGCTCATTAATCTTTACGAATTGTAATTGTGTTGGATTGATGTGCATGGGCAACAAGTATGTTCGAATGTTTTACAAATTTAAATTGTGTATATGAAAGATTGGAGTGGGATGATGTGAGTTAGTACAAATTATCAAAGTGATATATGGTTAAAGTTTTGTGGAGCCATGAATTGTAACTCACAAAGTTTTGTATTTGTGATGGGTAGATGTATAAATGATATGGACAGATTTTATGCATTGAATGTGTAGGTTTCAATAAATTATGAAGAATTGATGTGGTGATTGCTAACTTGTCATGGAGTATGTGTGTTTGTATTAGATGGTAACTTGGGAATATGTATATATTACCAAGAAGTTTATGAATTGAGTAAACTATCTATGAAGGTTGGGTGGATTGATTTTTATGAATATTGAATGTAATATGAAGTTTATATGACTATTTGGTTGTGTAATGAATTTGTGTGGAGCTCAAGCAGTAGGTGGATAGAATATGTATATTTAGATTGGATTGGACTACATTGGCTGCAAGCATGTTGGTATACTTTATAATTTGAGTTGTGTATATGGAATGGTGAAGTGGAATGACATGAATTGATACTAAATATTGAAGTGATGTTGGTTGGGGTTGTTGATGATGTGTATGAAGCATGTAAAGCTTTGGGAATGTGTGGTGTAGGTGTATAAATTGTATGGGCATATTAATGTATTGGATGTGTTGGTTTGGATTGCAATGGAGTGGATGGTATGCATTTGGACAGATTTAATGTGCTTCACTTGTGTTGATGCTTGAGCATGGAATGGGTTGTAATTACATGATTATGCTAGAGTTTAGATTATGCTACCTAATTGAATTATATTGAGATGATTGATGTGAATATATGGAGTTGGGATGAAGATGGATTTTTTTTTTTCAAGTTTTGGGATTAAATGATGGAGTTGTAGTGAGTTTGTAAAGCATGATGACGACGTTGGTTTCTAAATGGACATATTTATGTATATTAAATGTATTGAGTATGGATTAAGCTTGTAAAAAAAAATGAGTGCTTTGATTGGATCATATGTTGATCTTAGATGATAAAGAGGGTAGGGTACATGTGTAAATTGATTGGGTGCATGTATTGGACAGATTTGTGCACCTTGAATGTCTTATGTATGGGTGGAGTTTGTAAGAACAAGTGAATACTTAGATGAATTGTATGGATCTTAAGTGATAAAAAGAGTATGGTACATGTATAAATTGATTGGGTACATATATTGGATAGATTTGTGTGTCTTGAATTTGTTATGTATGGATGGAGCTTGTAAGAACAAGTGAATACTTAGATGGATTTTATGTTAATGTTAGGTGATAAAAAGGGTATGGCCGCACATATGTATGTTTGGTGGATTGTCTATGTATGTTTGGTTTGGGTTGTATGATATGTTTGCAGGTGAGGAAGTGAATTGGAACCTGAGTTAATGTTGGATTGGATTGTATGTGTGTGGAGGATGGGTATTGTATTTGTAATTTGGATCTAATGGTGAAGTGAGACTAATTTGTAAAGCTTGTTGAGTAATGATTTGGAAGTTAAGGTGAAGCATATGAGCTCACTTTATTAGTTAGAAAATGAAGTTAGGCTTTTAGATTCATAGTCTAAGTTTAGGACTAATGAAAATGGTTATACTTCAAGGATTGAACAATGAGTTGTAGAAGTGAAATAAAATGGATATTATGAATACCTAGAAGTATAAGTTTTTACAATTAGGAAGTTATGAAAAAGTATACGAGTAAAAGGTATACGAGTAAGTTTGTACAACCATGAATGAATGAAGGATGGTACCAAATGAGGGGCAGATTGCAATGCCTAGTAAGAAGTACTAGTAGTACACCCAGTGCTACCCCTTGACTGAGAGATTCCCAACATGTGGCCATAGGCAGAATCGGTTCTAAAGACTGCTAACCCTAACATACAGGATGTAATAGTGTGTTTCAGTCAGAGGAAAAGTGATAAGAATAATTGAATATATGAAATGTTTTAGTTCTTTATGAAGGAATGTAAAAGCTGAGAAATGTTTTTACGAGGAATGAAAATCTTTTTAAAGAAAAACCCCATCTTGTAATATTTTCAAAGGAAATGAATGCTTATTGTAAAGTATATGGAGGAATGATAAATGCATGAATGAAAACCTAGCTATGTTGGTACATTTTTACAGTATGAAGTAATGCTTATTGAATATTCAACTTATTTTGTTTTTATGTGTGCCCCACCCGAGAAGGAAATGAGAACGAAGTGTCAAGATAAACACAGCTCAAGGAAGAGGTGACAAAAACCTAGGCATTTTATGTAATGTATAAAATCACATTTTATAGAATGGATTTTATAATTTAATTAATTGAATTCCACTTCAAAACTCTTTTTTAGATTTATAAAGGCAAGTTTTAAATTTTAATTGTAGAATCTTTTATATCCTGGGAAGGAAAGGAAAGAGTTTTAAAGTTCAGTAATTCTCATCTTATTTTCCAAAACTATTTTATAAAATCCCACCACAAGGGCAAGCGTTACAAAGCACCCTTGCTAATTCGCTATCTCTACCTTCTCCTAGTGACTCTCCCTCACGGTTGCTTGCCATGCAGGACTCTCGATTGTACCATGCTTAGACTCTACCACAAAACCCAAACCTATAACTTTCTGACTCAACGTTCACTCACTAAACATAGTTTAAACCTATCATACTCTAATGTTCTAGATTACGATGCTAAGGATTAATTCCTATATTTCGGGTACCCTCCCTAGGTGACAATGTGGCTTTACCTAGAGCCGTATAAACTTTGATATCGAGCTAGGGCAAGGATTTGTGGTGCCAAGTGTGCAAGCCAATTGGCAATATTCACTAGGAAGTGCACTAGTAAGGAAATGGATATCTAGTTTGCAGTGGAATAGTAAAGATTTAGTATGAAGGCTAAACGTTATAGTACCAGAAGTTTAAAAATTGTAAGTACTTTCTCATGATACCCACAAGTTACTTCATTCCTTAAATAATTATACACATGCTCAATTGATTGACTTGTATTTCCAAGATGTGGCCAACCGAACATATATGGTCGCCTAACTAATGATTACAAATACAACTCCCATAAGTAAACATGTACTACAACAAGAAATAGGCCCACGCACCCATTGCTCGAGCTAGGTTGGCACTTGGCTCTTCCTCCTCGAGTATCACTCTTGGGTCTATTTCTACATCAGAGTTTATAGTTTCGATACCGAAAGTAGAGGAAGGTCAGGCAACTATGATAAGACCTCTAATGAGAAACAATGCTTGCGAATATATAATGAAGGGTTTCATCTGAAATGGTGAGAACATGTGGTAATGCATTGTGAGGAATCATCATCTTAGGCAAAAACACATGTATTTGTAAACATATCGATAAATCATCCTATTAATAAAAACATATATATATATATATAAACATGGCGAGAAATCACCCCATGAGGAATTATCCTCCACACAAAATTCAATACATATATGTGTGTGTGTGTGTGTCATTTTACATGTCGCTGAGGTGAGCAATCACCCTTCTTCCAAGCATGTAAAACCCATAACACCAATCACATTACATTTCATTGTTATCACATAGATATTTATCACACAAATATTTGTCGCTTGATGAGCCGCTTCATCGTTCGAAGTCGGGAAATCTCTCCCACCCCATCAACATGGTGTAAGTTGACTCCCTTGTCTCCAACATAAGCCGAGTCTCAAACAAATATATAAATGTTTTACCGATGAATGTTTACCTGGCCAACCAACTCAAAGTCACCTACACATGATATGCCCAGTGGATTATTCATCTTGTTTATTAGGTGAGGCTAACTGTCCCACCCCAATCATTCAAAGGGACTCTCTCTACTCATATGAAGCTCATGGCGAAATCTTGTAGGATCGGTTTGGGGAATCCTCCATCCTGTCTACAATGATTGACAAGTGATACGCTTACTCACACAAAGATAGCATCGAAAATAAATGTATTCAAATCTCAAAAAACACGAAATAAAAGTATTTGTAAACATAATGACAACATTTATTACTTCATGATTAGAAAAGGGGAGAGATTATAGAGTATGCATATGCCAAAATTCAATAACCTCCTCACACAACATTTATGCCCTATTCCTCAGCACTATCTTAAAAGCTAACCTACCTTACTATCCTAGGCTTACGGTGGCGTTGTGCTGCTTATTTATTTATCTCATTTGAAGTCACTTGCTTTCTTCGAAGAATTTGACTCCAATGACTCTCAAGTGTTTATGATCTCAAAAGTTAGACTTGAACTTTTACCTTAAGCCTTTTATAGCACATGTTCGTCAAGTGTTCTTCTGAGTCTAGACATACTTGAATATGAGTCTTTTAGTCTTGATTGTCCCATTGTTCTTCTGAGGCAAGGCATGGTTCACACATTCTTACGGTCTGCCTTAAGTCCAATCCTCAATCTCTCTTTGAGTGAGGATCTCCTACGCCGTTAGACCATACCTCTGGTCTCAGACGATTGGATCTACCGAGTCGCATTTTTTTTTTTTTTGCAAACCCATTCCAGATATGACTCTCTGGATGGAGTATGGACTTCTGCATACTGCATTGCCACCTTCTAAGCATTTCTATGTGACCTTAGAAAGCTTGTTTGATCACAAGGGCCTTGTCCTTGACCGATGCTCGCCCATATGCTGGACTACATGTACTTTGCATTACCTGCAACTATTTGTTACTACACTAATAAAGTGGATTCTCCTCTTTTCCTTATACTCATACTTTATTAGTGGTCGGTCTATTTGCATTGGTGCGATCCTAAAAAATATGTCACTATTTTCGGTGTTAGATGTTGTATGATTTTCTAGGTTGGCAGTTGGAGGTTGTTGCGATTTTTGAATATTGTGATTTTTGGGTCGGATATTACAACAATTTTTTAGGTTAGATGATTGATGTCATGCGCCTTTTTGGATTTGATGGGTGTTGGACGATGGTTTTTTTAGTTTGTCCATCCACTGAACAAGGACAAACGACATCTATCAAGGGGAACACAATATTTTTTTTTTTATGATCTAGGGTATTTTAAATAAGGAAAATACTTGAACCACAAAAAAATTATACAAAAACAAAGTCACAAATTGATGTGGTAAGTTTTTTTTTTTTTTTTTGATGAAAACAGAGAACTGTTCATTAATAAAGGAAGTAACGATTACAGACATCCATCAAGCCATACAGCTTGTGAAATACAATCTGGAATACAATCCCACCAAACAGCAATTGAAACAATACTAGAAGCAAAACGAGCTAGTCTGTGTGCTACTTGGTTTCCTTCTCGATAAACATGGGAAAAATCACAGCATACAAATCTGGAAACAAGGCTTTGAATCTCCATATATAAACCGCCCAGCAGGGACTGATGCATGTTATTGTACTGGAGGCCTTCAATGCATAAAAGGCTGTCACTCTCAACCAAAATCTTGGGAATGCCCATCATAGCGCACATCTGGAGTCCTCGGAAGATAGCCATCAATTCTAGGGGTTCGGAACCCCCCATTTCCAGTGCAGGTTGACTCACAGCCATCAACACCTTACCCGTATGGTCCCTCAAAACAGCGCCTAAACCAGATCTGCCCAGATTAGAGAAAATAGCCCCATCTACATTGAAAACAGATAGGTCCTCAAACTTACGAGCTGCAATGATATCCATAGCCAAATCCACAATAGAAAAAGAATGATGAAAGCATAAATCAGGCAAATAAGTTGAGAAAAAAACATGAACTGCAGGGCAAAAAACTAAGGCATGACTGATAGTTTAAGGAGCAGACAAACATAACTTGCAGGTGGGATCTGCTAAGATCCGCTTCTGCTGTAAGAGGGAACCCACAGGGAGGCCATTTTGACATGCACGCCAAGCAAAATTTTTTATTTTATTAGGGACCTTCATCTTCCATAGGTGCTTCCATAGAAGGAGCGGCCTACGCTGAGAAGACGCCTCAGGGAAAGGGGAACCCAGCGAGTCCTGAATAACCCGGTAGCAACTTTTAACGCTAAACATCCCATTGCGTTCAAGAGACCATACCCGACAATCATCCATCCCACCCGAAAACAACTGTATTTTAAGGATGTCATTTACAACATTTGGATCGAAGAGAGCCCTGAGCTTAGGTATGTCCCAAACTCTAGCATTCGGTAAAAACAGAGAGTTCACAACATTCATACGCACATCGTCGCGCACCACGACCCCTTCGGCAAGGAGGGACTTATGTCCCGGAATCCATTGTTCTGACCAGATATTCACCGCTGTACCAGACCCAATTCTCCACATGCAACCAGCCATCAACCATTTTCGCGCCTCCCAAATACCCTGCCATGTGTAAGATGGACAGCGACCCAAACCAGCCTGAAAAAAAGAAGACTGAGGAAAATATTTAGCTTTGAGAAGCTGGTGTCGTAAGGAATGCTCATTTTGGAACAAACGCCAGCCTTGTTTAGCCAATAAAGCTAAATTAAAATGATGCAAATTTCTAAAACCCAAACCCCCTTGATTTTTGCGTTGGCACAACCTCTCCCAACTCAACCAGTGGATTTTCCGCTCAGTTCCCCGTTGACCCCACCAGAAACGGGCCATCAGCCCCTCCAAAAATTAGATCATAAAATTACTTTTATTATAAAATAAATCTAACGGATTCCCATGAAGTCATGTCAGTTTGTGACTTTATTTTATATAATTGCTTTGTATTTATAGCAATTCTCTTCAAATAATAGTTTTGTAAAGGTTTGTGTTTCTATCTTGACTCAAAATGTAACAATACACTCATGGTTTTTTTGTCATTTCATTTTACAATAAGTCAATATATTTTTGGTCTTAAAATTGAGCTATAAACTCATTCCGGGGGGGGGGGTGTACACAGGGTCGATGAGGATGCTCTGAATCGGTCATGGGCTATCTCCAAACACTAATTAATGAGAGGTTATGACAGTGAGATAAGAGCATATAAGACTAAATAAAAGTTAAAAATTAAATAAATTATTATTAAAATATTATTTTTATTTTAAAATTTATAAAATTTAAATTATTTATTATATTTTATTTAAAAATTTAAAAAATTATAATAATTAAATAAAATGAAGCGAGATATATTGAAATACTTTCTAAATCTAAAAGCATAACTACGTTAATTTTGTCACCAAATTCCTTATCATCTACTTCTAGAACCATCTGTACGTAGTTAATTTGATGATTTTTCCTCAGAAGCCTTAAATTTTGATCAGTTACTTCAAAAAATCGAAAATCCAGATGGAACGGTACTACTCTCTGGACATAATTTGTGGCCTTCTTCGTAGACATCGCTCGCCAAATTGAATTAAATGAGTACGAAGCACTTAAAAACAACGAACTGTCCAAAGTCTATCGATCATTCGAGGTGAACGATATTGATTCGAGCATTCAGTGGCGATCAATTGATTCTAACGCTAACCAACTATATAACATATATATATATATATATATTATTTTTCTATACATCACTTTAATTGAGAGGAATGCTACTCATCATTTCACATCATATATTTTTAAATTATTTTTTATTTATTTTATTTTATTTTATTCTTGTTAAACTAATTGAGTTGTTTTATTTATTATCTATACATTACATATTTATTATAATTAAGAAAAAAATTAAAATAAATATAATATATGATATGTAGAGATAATAAGTAAACTTATTACTCTAATTAAGCCACTAACCATGTCATGCCATCTCATGTTAAAGGACTCAGTCGAGAATGAATGAGATTCACCTGTTCTTCGTCCATTCCATTAATGTATCAGCCTGATGTTTATCATACATCACCGACCGCGTCACCTATGACTAAGTGGGATGGGCGGTCTTCTACCTAACCCTAACAGATGACATTGAATGTGAAGACTTTGGGGATTTTTCGAGCATAATAAATTAGTTAAATTTGCCAATAAAAACTTTCACCACGTGATGAAAGTGACATTAGAAAATATACCTCATTGAGAAGGTTAAGCTGGTACCTAATATTTCCATTTAGATTAGATTGGCTATATTTTTTCCTTAGAATTTAAAGTACTACAACGTGCTGGGTATTACTTGCAGCTTCTTGCATGCATTTTATGAGATTTATTAGACGGTCTCAGCTTGTATAATGCCGACATTTTAGACTGCATGGTATATCGTGTAGTATCCTTCAACATTTTCGCTTAGACAACGTGCAATTGTTGCAACGATGTTTTGGACGGGCGTCCATATTCTTTCAATGGACATGCTCCAAGAGATTTTGTTGACTGCATTGAATAGCTACAAAGCAGGTTTCCTTCGCCTGAAGACCTAGGAAGGAAGCAGCTGGCAAATTGAAGACAAACTTCTCCCAACATATCAACCCTTGCTGGGTATAGTACTGATCACATGACTCGCGCGCTCTTGCAACAGAGTACTGCATTTTCATTTTAGAAATGATATTTAAAGAGTACAAGTTCTATATAAATATATATATATATTTTAAAATAAATAAATAAATACGACACCTATATAAAAAAAAGATCAATTTTTGAATAATAGATTTACTCATTTTAAAAAAGATCATCGGTGCTCAAGATTTGTATATTTTAGAATTATATCTAATATTACTTTTTATTTTTTTCTCTAGAGGTTATCGGGGATGGTCAGCGAGGCTGGTACAAAAAAAGAACAAAAGGAATTATGGTAATGAACAGACCTAATTAAGTGGTTTTAAAAAAATTCTTTGATTATGTTGAGAAAACTTAAGTAACCATCCACACTTTGTCCACTAGAGAAGGGATCCTATTCCTCTCCCTCTCCCCTCCTTCCCTACAACTTTTTTTGCGGCCACTAGGTTGAAAGATATACGATATATCGCTTTTCGACCACCAAATCATTACGAGCGCCACTCTATCGTACTTGCTAGCCGTCTATCTTACAAACCCAAGTGAGACTGCCCACCACCGGATATGATCAAAACAGCTCAACCTAGCTAGCACGAGAGCTCCTCGCATTGGCACCCCCATTTGTATCCCCGGTGAGCCCGCAATGATAATCTGGGCTTTCGAATCCTAGTTATGCATGAGCGATATTAATTTCAACCTTCCCTAATCACAAATTTAGATGAAAAAGTTGCGGAGATCGCCTTCCACAACACCGAAATAGTTGACTGCAGTGTCCCTTCCCTAGATGTGACCAAAAACTGTATTCCAAGAGTCCACCAGTTGGACTACAAAACTGCTTCTTTAGCGGTAACCTCTTTGGTTTGGTCAAGAAAAATGTGTCCGAGTATAATTTACTCAAGTCATTGTCCATTTATTTGTTTTGTATTTGCTGCAGGTTGAAGATAATATCAAATCAAATCAAGGTAATATCATATCAGTGCAATGCACCTTCTATTATGGATTTTCGTTGGAGTCTCCCATTCTCCTCTTATATTCTTATGTTAAATTGAATGATATCTTGTTTAGCAGGGAAAAAAAATATACAACTGAAGTAGCAAATGGATCAGTAATGGTGGAAGTTAACATGCAATAAAAGGCGCTTGACAGTTTTAACACTTTTAACCTTGAGAGAAAAAACTACATCGATCAATCGGTGTCTTTAATACCCCATGCAGTTGAATATTCGGAATCAAACGACTTTCAAGCAACAGTTAATACGCACAGAAAATGTTCAAAACCACGTGCTTTCAAGGAAAGTGACCTTGTTTTCCTACGGACAAAAACCATATGTACATGGCAATTTTAGGTCCCCACACCTCAAATACAGTCTGTTCTAATGAGGCTGCCCGAGGAAGCTAGCGTACTGTTGCTGCCTCCGCGTGAGCATCTATTTATCCCCCACTTCACCCTCCCACTTTCCCCACACATCCCTCTCTCTCGCTGATCAAAAGGTTTGTGCTGCTGCCTGCATGTGAACTTTTCTCTCCCTTCTTAATATTCTGGAGCTCATTTCTCCCTGCAAGATAAAAATGGCAGTTCTTGTACTTCTACTAGTGGGATCTCTCTCTTTGCTCTCATCTGTTAATGGGTATGCTGGAGGTTGGGCTGATGCACATGCCACTTTCTATGGAGGGGGTGATGCCTCGGGTACAATGGGTAAGTGACTCTATTTACCCTTAAGATCATTTCACAAGGACCCAGAGATGATCTTAATCTTATAATTATTCATATAACCACCATATTGAATCATTGATCACTTTAATTGCAGGCGGGGCTTGTGGATATGGAAACCTATACAGCCAGGGATATGGGACAAACACAGCAGCTTTGAGCACAGCACTGTTCAATAATGGATTGAGCTGTGGGGCTTGTTTTCAGGTTAAGTGTGTGAATGATCCAAGGTGGTGCCTGCCCGGCTCCATTGTGGTCACTGCCACCAACTTCTGCCCACCAAACAGTGCCCTCCCCAACAGTGCAGGCGGGTGGTGCAACCCTCCCCAGCACCATTTTGATCTCTCTCAGCCTGTCTTCCAACAGATTGCTCAGTACAGAGCAGGGATCGTTCCTGTAGCTTACAGACGGTACATGTGCTAAGTATTCATAGAATAAGTATATTATTGAGATAAACATTTTAAATAAAATGTATACGCGAGTTTTCTGTAAAAATCAGCTAATCATCAGCTGTACAGGTCTTCAGGGATTTAAAAAGCATTTCCCAGATCGATCCACTATTTGTTAACTTGTAGTCGGCTTCACACCCCCTCCGCCCAAAAAAAAAAAAAAAAAAAAAACCAAAAAAAGGGAAAGAAACTGTTAGTCAGCTTCCCGTGTTTTGGAATTTGAAGCAACCCAAGAAATATTTTTCCTTTTTTGCAAGTTACAGCTAATTTGTTTTGTGTTCGTTTACCTCAGTAAAATATTGGATATATGTTCTGCATAAAGCACAGCATCTTCTTTTTATCCTTTTGGATTAAACTCTCTATCTGCAATATCTTTTCCCTGGAAAGCTCAAGCCTTCGATTCTTTGATTTGAAACAATGTAGAGTCCCATGCCGGAAGAGAGGGGGCATCAGATTCACCATCAACGGCCATTCTTACTTCAACCTAGTCCTAATCACCAACGTTGGAGGTGCTGGAGATGTGCATGCTGTTTCAATCAAAGGGTCAAGAACAGGTTGGCAGCCAATGTCTAGAAACTGGGGTCAGAACTGGCAAAGCAATTCCTACCTAAATGGACAAAGCCTCTCCTTCAAGGTCATCACAAGTGATGGGCGCAGTTTGGTTTCAAACAATGTTGCCCCTGCTGGCTGGTCCTTCGGCCAGACCTTTAGTGGCCCACAATTCCCATGATGAACTTCAAAATTTAAGCCAATTTTAAAGAGGATGGGAAAAGTATAGTGTACTTTGGTGCATTTTAGCTTATGATAGGACACGGCCCTTTGCATCATTTACATTGAAGTATGGGAAACTCTGCTCTCTTTTGGAATGGAAGGCAGCAAATAGGCAGTGGTTGGCATTTACCACCCGCCACTTTCTAGTTAGTTGTATGGTTGGTGAAGCGTAGTTGGCGTTTTAATGTGTGAAGCTGCTGAAATAATCGTCTTTTCCTGGAGGGTGTTCTTTGGGAACTGAGATTTTGTAAGACTATGTTCAATTAAATCCGTGCCACTTTTTTATTGCAGCCTGTTTCATTCAATAGCACAATCTATTTTTATCTTTCTTTTAAAATCAACTTGCATTTGTTAATAAATCTGTAAGATGCATCTGGCCCGAGTCCTGAGCCATCAAAGAACCAGTTCCTTAACCATGCAATCATTACCTTCTTTCAGCGATGTTATTTTTTTAACTATTAAGTATTTTTGAAATACGAATTTGATCATACTTTTATTTTATCACAAAAGGACGTGTAATTAAAATTGTTAATATAAGGAATAATTTTAAAGAAAATATTATTTCATCCCATGGTTTTACCCTTTCATTTTAACTACTCATATATTTTATTATTATTTTTACTTTATGATTAAGGAAGTGATTATTATTGAATTGGAATATCTTTCTTAAACGTTTAAAGATGTGTAAAATCTTTTTGAAAGAAAAGGATAAAAAACTTACAATTATATTAGGGGAACGTCTAGCAATACATATTGAGTGATTGAATCATTATCCTAATTTTAATGGACATGAAGTCCGAAAGATCAAATGAGACACCTGTCAAACGAATAGACTTCGCCCCATATATAGTGTATGCATGCAAGGTAAACAAGACGAAGGTTTATACTATGCCAAATCAATAAGGGTCATTATTGCTTGCTTGTCTATCTCTAGTTAATTCGTGCAACGTTCTTGATCTTGCAATAACCAAGAACTTACTACAACCCTTGAATAAAGAACTCCAAAGATACCAAGACTGCAGAAACATAGAACTCAGATAACCAAGACTGCAGAAACAAGAACCAAGAATGGCATGAATGCAAGATTCCCTTTGTGAATCTTGACAGGGAATTTTCGAGAATTTCCAACCTCCAAATCGTATTAAGATCAATGATTCCAGATCCTTTTTACACAGGCCATGCACTGCTTTTATACATGCAGCACATGAAAGAATTCAAAACGCAAGACTACAAGCATTAAACACACTTACAATCCCTGAAAATGAAACGCACCGTATCACTAACACAACTTAAAGAACTAAATGACACATACAACAAAACACAACGTATTACTAAAGTACAACTACAAGTTGTACAACTCTCTTTGATAGTTAAATCTATTACAACACTCTTCACTCCTTCTGTTGCTGATTTGCACACAATCACCCTTCTCTCTTCACGATCTTGCCCCCAAGCACCCGTGACAATCTCCTCCTCTTCAAGAGCCTTGCCCCCAAGGCACTCGTGACACCTTACAAAACTGTGCATACTAAATGAGGGTATAAAGATCTCCATTTGTACAACAATTCCCAAGAATTATTCTTCATATAAGCACCTACCCATTTAACCAATACTTCAGTGACAGCATGGTTACCTACTTTCTTCATTCTCCTCTCCAGAACCTTCTCAGGTTCAGGTTGAATAACCCCTTCATCATCAACAGGAGGAAGTGTAGACAAAGGAACAATGTGCTTTCCTACTTTTTTCTTTAAGCAAGATACATGGAAAACTGGATGGATTTTTTATGAGGATGGTAACTGTAGTTTATAAGCAACTGAACCTATCTTTTGACTGACTTGAAAGGGACCATAGAACCAAGGGGCTATTTTCATGTTATGCCTCATAGCCACTGATTTTTACTCAAATTCTTCTTCAGTAATAACATCATCTGTTCTCTAGTTTTTAAGTGTTGGTCAATATCAGCATTTGCAGTAGTACCTGCCACATAAGATAGCAACTTGGGGTGTGGCATTCCATATAAAGCCTGAAATGGAGTCATGTCTGTGGAGGCATGCACAGTTGTGTTGTAATTCCATTCAGCTAAGGGAAGCCAAGTACTCCAATTCTTTGGTGTAGAGCCACTGTATGCTCTCAAGTAGGCTTCAACAGCCTTATTCAAAGACTCAGCTTGTCCATTAGTTTGAAGATGGTAAGCTGAACTCATAGTTAAGAGAGTGTCCTGCATCTTAAAAAGCTCCTGCCAAAATGAGCTTGTGAAAACAACATCACGATTTGATACAATTGTCTTAGGCAGACCATGCAATTTGGAAACCCCAGAGAAAAAAATTTCTGCAACTTTAGATGCTGTATATGGATGATCCAAGGGAAGAAATGATCAAACTTGGTCAAACGATCCACCACTGTAAAAATAACTGTCATGCCTTTAGAAGAAGGAAGGCCTTCAATAAAATCCATAGCTATATCCAGCCAAGGATTCTAAGGAATAGATAAGGGCTGAAGCAACCCTGCAAGCAAAGTGTTTTCAGATTTGTTGACTTGACAGACTTGGCATTCCTTCACCAACCTTCTTATATCCTTTCTCATGCCAGGCCAAAAAAAATCAAACTTAGCCCTCTGTAGAGTCTTATGATACCCAACATGCCCAGCTTTTGGACCATAGTGTATATACTGCAACACTTTTTTCTGAAATGTAGAACCAGGAACAATCACAATCTTGCCATTTTTGAGAAGAAGGCCTTGTTGCAAAGAAAATCCTCCCGAGATCTGTTCTCCTTTCTGTAGTGCCTCCATCAACTGAGTAACATGAGAAGACTCTAAGTAACTTTGCTTCAACTCTGTTATCCACATAGGTGTTGGAAAAGAGATTAATGCCAAAGTAGCATAATCATCTTCCATCTTCCTTGAAAGTGCATCAGCTACTTTATTATTCCTACCTCTTTTATATTCAACCTTAAAATCATATCCCATAATCTTGGAGATCCACTTATGTTGAGCTTCTATAGCTATCTTCTGCTCCAACAAGTGCTTTAAGGCCTGCTGGTCAGTCTCGATCTTGAATGGCTGACCCAGTAAGTATGGTCTCCATTTACCCACTGCACTCACAAGTGCTAAGAACTCTTTCTCATATGTGGATAAGAGTAAGGCCTTACTGATTACGCCTAAAGAATAACGTGGTAGTTGTAGCACAGTTTTGGGGTGTCGATTCCACAATGAGACAAATTAAAAGAATAGCAAGAGGAACCAAGAATCTAAAGAAAAATATTAAACAAGTAATGAAGAACAAAGATTATTTTTAAATGTAAATTAAAGTGAAGTAAAGTGATTAACGGAAAAAGTACTCAAATTTGACGAACAGTAGAGCGTCGGAAATCCCTTGCACAAATCCGGTATTTTAATTATTCTTAATTTATTGGATAACTCAATTAGAAACTCAATTCCCGAAATTCCTAATCGGAAGGTATAGATTTATAAACCAAAATTAAATCAAATTTAACCATTTGAAAAATCATTCACCACTTTTAAAATACATAAATTACTACCCCTATTAAGAAAATCCAATGACGACAATATACTCAGGGCATGATATTGCAGCAAAAAATTAAATCAATATAGATAAATAATTGATCCAATCATAATCAAAGAACTAATCCATTCAATAGAAAAAGCATGACTGAATCCATAAACAGAATAAATCCTATGATTATTCGGAGAAGAAAACATCAACGATAAATTGAGAATGATAAAACAAAAGAGTTTTAGCAATTAAAAATCAAATACATGAATTAAAAATAAATTAGAAATACTATCTAATGTGCAAGTTCATCCCTAACCCTACTTGAGAATTTAGTTACCCATAAATATAATGGACAACAAAAATTTTCAGAGAAAACTGAAGCGAATGGTGGCCATGGAAGTGATTTTCTCCTCTCTTCAGATCTGCCTCTTGTGCCTCTTCCTCCCCCCCATTTCGTGCTAATGATATGCTTATATAGGGTAAGAAAGAAACCCTAATGTCCTCTTAATTTTCATATAAAAAAATCGCCTAAATTTTAGGATATATCTTGGCAGCCACGTACGCCCTTCAGGAGTTCAAATTTGGAAATCCTTATTAGAGACAAAGTTATAGCCCTTTAAGATAGCTTTCTAATGCATTAAGAATCGCATCAATCCGATATGTGAGTAAAAAGATACAATTAAAAGAATAAAATATATCCAGACTATCTCCTAGCGAATTTCGAACTTGGACTTCTTGTGGTTTCATTTTGTGATTTCTTTTCTTTTTCTTTTCTTCCAAATTGCTCTCAAACCCCATGAATGTCCTCCTTTGAATTTGACTGGGCTTGACTTACTCTTTTATAAACTCTAAAATTAGACATAAAAAAACTGGTTAGGAGTATCCCAATGTAAATGGAAATTCAATTGACGAATACACATTAATTCCTATGATTTCTATTCGCATTTTAGCATTTTAGTCCAATAATAGGGTATTTAGAGTGCACTTTCACACACTCATCACTTACCCTTAAGTGCCTTACTAAAATAAGCAATGGGTTGATTGTTCTGCATTAACATAGCTCCTAACCCAATCCCAGATGCATCACACTTGATGGAAAACTCTTGAGAAAAATCTGGCAGTTTCAAAATTGGGGGTTGAGCTACAACATTTTTGAGGTGAACAAAAGCTGTTTCATCTTCTTCAGTCCAAGTAAAAGAGTTCTTTTTCAACAACATTGTCAATGGAGCAGCTATAGAATCATAATTTTTGATAAACTTCCTATAATAACTAGTTAGGCCTAAAAGCCCTCTTAAAGCCTTAACTGTTTTAGGAAGAGGCCACTCTAACATGGCTGAAATCTTAGTAGGATCTGCTTTAACACCCTCACCAGAAATAATATGGCCTAAATAGTCAACCTCCATAACCCCAAATCTACATTTAGACCTCTTAGCAAACAATGTATGTTGCTGTAAAACATATAGAACTATTTTCAAATGCTCCAGGTGTTGAGTTAAATCTTGGCTATAAACCAAGATATCATCAGAAAAGACTAAGACAAACTTTCAAAGGAAAGGCTTGAATACATGATTCATTAGTCCTTGAAAGGTAGCAGGTGCATCAATAAGCCCAAAAGGCATTGATGATAACCTGATCTTAAATCAAGTTTAGAAAAATACTTTGCTCTAAGAAGCTCATCCATCACAGGTATTGGAAACTTATCTTTGACAATTTCCTTATTGAGGGCTCGGTAGTTCATGCACATCCTCCATTTGCCATCAGCTTTCTTCACAAGGAGGACAGGTGAAGAAAAAGGGCTTTGGCTTGGCCTAATCACCCCATTAGTCAACAAATCTTGCACAATTTTTTCAATTTCTGTTTTTTGGTAGTGAGGGTATATATAAGGTCTCACAGAAATTGGGGTAGTGCCATCTTTTAAAACAATTTGATGATCAAATTGTCTAGGTGGAGGTAACCCAACTGGTTCCTCAAAAACAGATTTATACTGTTGTAAAACTTCTTCCACTTCTGGTAAGATCTGCTGCTTCTCAGTGTTATCTTGAACAACAAGTTGCAATAACCAACCTTGCTGTCCAATGAAGGAAGATTCATTATATTCATCCCTGCCTCTACTTGCAGTTTCCCAGTTAATAATCCTTGCAACAACAAATCTTTATCACCCACTTTAAACTGCATTGACATATTCAAAAAATCCCATTGAATAGGTCCCAAAGTTCTGAGCCATTGAACACCTAATACAATGTCACAACCCCCCAAAGTTAATACATGAAAAGGAACCCTGAACTTAGTCCCTTGCACACTGATTATTTCTTCACATCTCCCACTACTTATTATTTTAGTGCCACTAGCTACTTTCACCTGCAAACTCCCATCCTCAATAATATTCAGATTGGCAGCTTGTACTACCAATGGATCCAGGAAGTTGTGAGTGCTTCCTGAATCCACCAAGATTTCACAAGAGAATGATCCAATTTTTCCCACCAACTTCATAGCATTACTGCTCATGCAACCTGAAATTGCATGAATAGACACCTCCAGTTCCTCAGAACCTTTATTCAATAATTCCTTGGATTCTAGCAGCAACTGTTCTACAACCTCTCCCACACTATCAAACATTTCCTGATCCTCACCATTTTCACCATGGGGAAAGTACACCTTAGGTTTTTTACAAACATGACCGGGGTTCCATTTCTCTTCACAATGAAAGCACAACCCTTTCTTTCTTTCTTCATCTATGTGAGTAGAATTGACCTTCTTAAAAGGAAACCAACGCTTTTGATCTTTATTAACCCCCTCGACAGGCCTTCACTAGTAATTGGCCATTTATCAACAAAGTAACTATTTTGCCTCCAAGACTTTCTTGTAGACAAAAGCAGCTTTTTTGCCATTTTGCAATTTTGCCAGGCCAAAAGCAGCTCCAAGATTCAAGGGATTGAACATCTTCACAGGAATTCTGATTTCATCCCTCAACCCACTAATGAAACAACTCATCTTGTGCCTCTCGGATAAACCCTTCAACCTATTTGACAATGCCTCAAACTGAGCTGTATACAAACTGACAGATGTAGTCTGTTTTAACCTTGTTAAAGCTTCCATTGGATCATCAAAAGTTGAGGTCCAAATCTTGCTTGTAAAGACACTACTAACGACTCCCAAGAATTAAAGAGGCCTGAATCTAAGGCATTTTGATACCACATCAATGCCTCTCCTTCCATGTGGTGTGATGCCACCATCAACTTCTGATGGAAGGGAATTTGGAAACAATCAAAGTACTAGTTGGCCTTAAAGATCCAACCAGCAGGGTCATTTCCACTAAAATGTGGAAATTCGAGTCTAACACTTCTCTGAAAAACAATTCTGTCACCATTATTCCTTGGTTCACCAGACACTTCCCTTTCTCTAACAGAATTAACATTGAGAGATTCAACTAAAGAACTCAACATATTCGACATATGATCTAACCTTTCAGTCATGGCAGAGATTGCTTGATGATGTTGATCCAATTGCTTTTGAACCACTTCTTTCTGTTTTTGAGATCCTTCTTGTTGAACTTTCAACGCTGCACGTGTGCCTTCTGCCATTGATACTAACTGTAAGGATCGACTACTATTGATACCACTTGTAACGTTCTTGATCTTGCAATAACCAAGAACTTACTGCAACCCTTGAATAAAGAACTCCAAAGATACCAAGAATGTAGAAACACAGAACTCAGATAACCAAGACTGCAGAAACAAAAACCAAGATGGCATGAATGCAAGATTCCCTTTATGAATCTTGACAGGGAATTTTCGAGGAATTCCCAACCTCCAACTCGTATTAATATCAATGATTCCAGATCCTTTTTACATAGGCCATGCATGCACTGCTTTTATAAATGCAGCACATGAAAGAATTCAAAACACAAGATTACAAGCATTAAACGCACTCACAATCCCTGAAAATGAAACACACTGTATCACTAACACAACTTAAAGAACTAAACGATGCATACAACAAAACGCAACGTATTACTGAAGTGCAACTACAAGTCGTACAGCTCTCTTTGACAGTTAAATCTGTTACAGCACTCTTCACTCCTTTTGTTGCTGATCTGCACACAGTCACCCTTCTCTCTTCACGATCTTGCCCCCAAGCACCCATCACAATTCATTTTAACTAAAGAATATAGATGACTCGTCGTTCATTTATGTTAGATAAAGATAATTTGAATTAACTTAAGGGAATGAAATATCCACAAGTTTGGAGTTTTGCTCATCTTATAGCCCATATCAAGTTGTAGTGATTGCACCTTTACGTCACTTAGGACGTTACTAGAGTCTCCTAAAATAATTCTACATTTCAAGATTAATAGTTTAAGATGGTTGCTTTAGGAAATTATAGAGAAAGAGGAGAGGAGTTTTTTTTTTTTTTTTGTATGTTCAATTTTTTCACACTCATAAAACTAAGGTACATAAAACTCTCATTTAACGAGTTTCTTGATGGGGTGATTAATTAATTTAGAAAGTTAATTAACTGTTAGTGGTGGAGAGTTAATTAACTGCTAGTGGTGGGGAGTTAATTAACTACTTATAACTTTCCCACCCATGTGGACATTACATGAGTCATGGGATACCTTTTTACTAACATCTCTCATTTGTCCACAATGGGTGCCATCCCCATTAACAATCTCCTTCTGATCTCTCAACCAATTATCCCTCATACAAAATATGAAGCGTGCGACCTAATGAGAAGGCAAAGAGTAACAGTACATTAGTAGGGCACAATCATACTAACATAGTACATCACTTGTAACATCTCATCCATGCCCTAGACTATTTCATCTCACTAGGTCAATGGTCCTTAATTTCTCACTAGTTTATAACTCAAAGCAATTCTTGACCTTACATTATATAATATGCTCATGATTATATCAAGCCGAAACAACATAATTGCTCGGGCTATGACTCAGAAAATAAAAAATAAGATTCTAAATAATTTTCCATGGACACTGTTATCAAATCAATTAGACTTGAACGCTTTTCTAGACATGCTCCGCTAGACCGTATCTTTCATAGCCTTGAGATTACATGCTAAAGTAGTAACATCAAGTTTTTATCTCATGACATAGTTGCAAGTCCAAAAGCATATGAATAGATCACTATTGATCCATTAGGGCTCACATAGTGATAAAGAAGGGATCCATTCAATCACTCCCTCATAAGGTTGTTTATAACACATACAATTTGAAATGTACGTTAAGCGGAACTCCTATTCAATTGGGCTAGCCTGTCATTGTAACAGCTTGCTAGAATTTCAATGGTGGAATTTCTATAGACTTTAAGAATCTCGTGAAAACTCCATAAGTTTTCATGAATCGACTAGTCATAAAGGTTTTAGTCTCTCAACATAGTGAGTGTTATCACTCACTATGGTGCCAGAAATGTAATTTTATTTCTTTGAGGTAGTTAGAAGTGTCAGAATACTTTATAGTCTACGCCACTAGACTCAGTTGGATATTTAGGATTTTATGGCATAATAACTTATTTTTATAATTTCGGACGAAATGCCTGTTCGAAACTGTGAAATCTTTTTTAGGGGCACTTCGGGGTTGAGTTTTGGTAAACGATTTTTCACTGTAGGTTAATATGAATATTTAAGATTTTTCAGTGCTAAGTTTATTAAGCTTTTTTTGGAGTGAATTGTAACCTTGATAAGCGTACTAAATACAGTGTTTTCAAAATCACAGTGTGAAATGAACAAATTAGGTTAGAGAAGTTTTATTTGGACACTTGGCGAGATCTTAGCCACACATAGTGAATATTATTAGACACTTGGTACAAAGAGAAACCATTAGATGAATTTGTGAAGGAAATCAAGGTGTGAGATCATGCCACCTAAGCAAAACCTAGTGAAACCATAAATGGTTGGAATCCAATTGAAACTCCAAAAGCTTGGTTGAAACCGAAACCCTAAATGGTTTCCCCAAACCCTAAAGTTGGCCTTCAAACCCTCTTTGATCCAATTTCTAGCATTGTGTTTAATCACTTGATTAAATCACTTCCACATGCTATTAATTTCTCAAATTCTTGTTATGACATCATTATCCAACCTTTTAAACCTTGGAAATTTTTTTGGGCCAAAAAAGATTGGATTTGGGCTTGATAGCGTCTCAAATCCTAACCAAACCCTCTATAAACCCCAAATTGAAGCCCACTTGGTTAAGGCCCATGAATTTGGCCACCTTGGCAAGGCTTCTTGAAGAAGTTTCCTCCCCCACATGGCAGACCATTCACTGTCCTTGGCTGCACCCAATAGTGCCTTGATGGGTGACTCACTCAAAAATAAGTAGCACTAAAGCTATCCCAAGTGCAGGAGGATATCGTGTAATAATTAGGAATAAATTCCTAGATCGTCTCCTCAGGGAAAGTTACTTAAAAATCAAACTCGTTGAAAAAGATGAAACAAAGAGAAAATAAAATGATGGTATGTGCAATGGATGGAAAAGGGTACTAGTCATGGACTAGATTCATGTTTTTAGATTTTGATTGTCGGATTGGAATGTAAAGGACTAATAGATTAAACTCAAAAATTAATAAAACTAAATTAAGAATTAAACTAAATTAGGAAGTAATTGATAAAACATGCACTGAAAATTGAAAAGCCCCAAATTCAATGTTCTAGGGTTCATCATTATATTCAAATCACAAATTCTCAAATTAAACCACCGTAATTGTAATCACTACTAAAATGAAAGCTTAACGAAATGATAAAAATAAATAACATGAAGTAAATGAATAATAAATAAATTACTCAAACATCTAAATCAAAATTCTCTAAAATAATTCAGAAACTCAAAACTGAAATGAAATAGCAAGTAGGGAATTGAAAAGATCAAGCCAGTTGAATGGAGATGAAGATTCGAAGCGGTGGAGGAGGCTGAGCTGCAGTGGCAATTGGACCCCTCAAGGAGTTCTTCAATCTGCTGCAGTGTGAGTAAATGATCCAGTGGAAATTTTGTAGCTGCGTGAATGATCGATTGAATGAATCCTCCTCTCCGAATCTGAACGAAAATCAAAGAAAAAATGAATTCGAAGTGTTTCTCTACTCAAAACCGAGTTTTCCAGCCCAAGAGTCGTCCTAATATGTAAAAAAAAACATATATATACTCTGACGACAGAATAAACCCTGATCTGTAAAAATGCGATATTCACTCGAGCGGAGTGTCGAGCGAACATCGAGCGTTCGACTCTGCCTGAATTCGCTCGAGCGATCTCTTTTCCCGCATCTTGCTCGAGACCACTGTCAAGTGGAAGTCGAGCGTTTGAATCTGCCTGAATTCACTTGAACGGCCAGAAGCCATCGCTCGAGCGATATGTACCATAAACTATATTAATCAACAGTTGATAAAATTAGAGCAGAATTTCATACTTTTTATTAATTAAAATCACGACTTTGATTTATTCATTTTTCCATATAAAACCAATGATAAAGTAATGAAAGAATTAATATATATTAGTTCCAAAAGCATTAAAAATGCAATAATTCAGCTCAATCACACCCCCCAACTAGCATTTTGCTAATCCTTGAGCAAAATAGTAAAAATTAATTGAGATGAATATTGCATAAAGATCGAAATTCAAACAAAAACAATCAAACACAATTCTGAATTCTCACAAAAGTCACACGTTACAACTCAACCCTTAAGGGTTATACCCACCAAGACTATCTCAACAATCTTTCACATAGAATTAAGGCAAATGTCTCAGAACTCAAATGTGTGTGTGGAGCTAGACCGGTTGTGTGTTCCTCATTTCTAGCCATGATTTGCCATAGGATTTTTCAACCTTAAGATTAATCATTGCTGATTCTAACTATCTCAAAGCCCAAGGGTCTAGCAGTTTTCACGTCAGCTCTGTTTTTAAAGGTTGGACACTCAACCCCCAAAGTCTTGGGTAACTGTTTCTAACCCTTTTTACTTAGGAAAGTTCACTAAGTCGCCCTTTTTTTCTTTTTGTTTTTTTTCTTTTCATTCTAATCTTTTCAAATCCTTTTCCCTTTTTTTTTTCTTTTTGGCATGGCTCGGTAGTCCTGCAGTTTACTTCTCCAGTGTTAAATCAATGAATGGTAAATAAGGAACACTACAAGCGTAAGCATGTGCAAAATGTCCTTCAAAATTTGTCTTTCGTTCTACAAAAATTTTATCAAGTTTCATCACATTAAGCATAACATCCCGGTGTTTCAAGCCACATATCAACAAAATATGATGCATCAAAAATCATGCTCTATGTTTAAACTTGAAAATAAATCTTTACAAATGATCCCGCTCAACTACTCGACCAAGATGCTCAAATTTCACAAATCTTATTTTATATATATATATATATTTTTTTTAAAGAAAATACTATGCACACATGCTACCCCCCAACTAGTGAGAGACATAGTCCTCAATGAGTCGAATGAAAGAAAAGAAAGTGCACAGAACTAAGCAAGCAAAACAAACAATCAACATGAAATATAAAATCAAAGCAAAAGAACAAATAAAAACAAAGCAAGTAAAGAAAACTATAAAGAAGGAGAAGCAAATCAAAACACTTCCCTGGGGTCTTGCACAAGCAAGATCTCCTCATGTGGATCAAAGACCTTCAAAAATGACTTTAGACGTTGCCCGTTGACAATGAAGCTATTACCATTCTTCGGATTGACAATGTCTACCACACCATGAGGATGAACGGTCTTTACAATGTATGGCCCACTCCATCGGGATTTCAACTTTCCAGGAAAAATGTGCAAGCGAGAGTTGTAAAGAAGAACTTCCTGGCCAAGTGTGAAATGCTTTGGATGAATTTTCTGATCATGCAGAATTTTCATGCGTTCATTTGCAATCTGAGCGTTGTCATAAGCATTCTGACGAGCTTCATCCAATTCATTGATCTGTAATTTTCTCAACCCTGAAGCTTCATCAAGTGACATGTTAACATGTTTTATGGCCCAAAGAGCTCGATGCTGAATATCAACAGGTAAATGACAAGCTTTACCATAAACTAATCGATAAGGAGACATCCCTAGATTTGTTTTAAAAGCTGTCCTATAAGCCCACAAAGCATCAAGAAGTTTAACCGACCAATCTTTCCTATTAGGCTTGATGGTTTTCTCTAAAATAATTTTTATCTCTCTGTTTGCGAATTCAGCTTGCCCATTTGTTTGAGGGTGATAAGGGGTAGAAACTCTGTGTGTAATACCATATTTCTTCACAAGTGTAGAAAATGGTTTGTTGCAAAAATGAGAACCCCCATCACTTATAATAACTTTTGGCATGCCAAAACGAGCAAACAAAGATTGCAAAATTTTAGGACAACATGATGGTCATTTGTTTTGCAAGCAATGGCCTCCACCCATTTTGAAACATAATCCACAGCTAAAAGAATATACGTGTTTCCAAAAGAAACCAAAAAAGGTCCCATGAAATCTATTCCCCAACAATCAAAAATTTTTAAAGTCAGAATAGGGGAAAGAGGTATCATGTCTCTTTTGCTAATGGATCCCAATTTTTGACAAGGCTCACAAGCCTTGCAAAAATTATAAGCATCTTTAAACATGGAAGGCCAGTAAAAACCGCTTTGCAAAATTTTTGAAACTGTTTTCTTTGCTGAAAAATGACCACCACATGCACCCATATAACAAAATCTCAAAACTGAAGAAAACTCATCATCAGGAATGCATCTTCGAATCAATTGGTCCGAACAATACTTAAAAAGATATGGATCATCAAAATAAAAGTATCGTACCTCAGAGAGAAACTGACGCTTATCTTGGGTGGACCATTCAGAAGGCATTCGCTCAGTCACCAGATAATTGACTATGTCAACATACCAGGGAGCTCTATCAACCACAAACAGCTGCTTATCTGGGAAACTATCATCAAGAGGAAGGCTGACATTTGAAGAAGGAGATGATGACAATCTAGAGAGATGGTCAGCTACCACGTTTTCAACTCCTTTCTTGTCCTTAATGTTGATGTTGAACTCTTGAAGTAATAGAATCCAGTGAATCAAGCGTGGCTTTGCATCTTTCTTAGCCAACAAATACTTAAGAGCAGAGTGGTCAGTGAAAATAGTAACAAGAGAACCAAGAATATAAATCTGAAATTTATCAAGTGCAAAAACCACTGCAAGCAATTCTTTTTCAGTAGTGGTATAATTTTTCTGGGCATCATTCAAGGTTCTACTAGCATAATAAATCACAAATGGCCTATTATCCACCCGCTGCCCCAAAACAGCTCCTAAGGCATAGTCACTAGCATCTGTCATAATCTCAAAGGGAAGGTCCCACTGCGGAGGTTGCACAATAGGGGCAGTGGTAAGCGACTTTTTCAGGGTATCAAAAGCTTTTTGGCACTCATCAGTCCAAACAAATTCAATATCATTTTGTAAAAGAGTGCACAAAGGTTTTACAATAGAACTAAACCCTTGAATAAACTGCCTATAAAAGCCAGCATGACCAAGAAAAGAACGAATATCCCTAATCGTCCTAGGAATAGGAAGTTTAGATATTAATTCAATCTTTGCCTTGTCAACCTTTATACCCTCAGAAGAAACAATATGCCCCAATACAATGCCCTGAGTGACCATAAATTGGCATTTCTCCCAATTGAGTAAAAGATTTTTTTCCTCACATCTCTGGAGAATACGTGCCAAATTATGCAAACACCTCTCAAAGGATTTTCCAAAAACAGAGAAATCAACCATGAATATTTCACAAATATCATCAATCATATCAGAAAAAATACTCATCATGCATCTCTGAAAAGTAGCTGGAGCATTACCCAAACCAAAAGGCATTCTAGTAAAAGCAAAAGTGCCAAAAGGACAGGTGGAAGTGATTTTCTCCTGATCCTCAGGCGCTACAGCAATTTGATAATAACCAGAATAGCCATCCAAGAAACAATAATATGCATTACCAGCTACTCTTTCCAAAATTTGATCCAAGAATGGTAAAGGAAAATGATCCTTCCTACTGGCTGAGTTAAGTTTTCTATAGTCAATGCACATTCTCCAGCCAGTAACCATTCTAGTTAGAATCAACTCGTTTTTATCATTTTTTATGACAGTCAAACCAGATTTTTTTGGTACCACTTGAGTTAGACTTACTCACTTACTGTCTGAGATAGGGTAAATGATATCAACTGCGAGTAGCTTAAGCACTTCCTCTTTCACAACTTCCTTCATGGTAGGATTGAGCCTACGTTGAGCATCACGAACTGGTCTAGCATTGTCTTCAAGATGGATTCTGTGGGTATATACAGCGGCATCAATGCCTTTGATGTTAGCTATTGTCCAACCAATTGCGCCTCGATGCTTCCTTAATACTTCAATCAACTGGCTTCATCCTTCTGATTTAGCTTTGAGGAAATCACCACCAGAAAAGTGCCTTCTTCAGGACCAAGGAACACATACTTTAAATCTTGAGGAAGTGGTTTCAGTTCCAACTGGGGAACTTCTTCCTCTGAAGATTTAAGCATGTCTGGTGGTGGTAGAGCTTCAAACTAGGGTTTCCATCTTGCTCCCGCAAATTGTACTTCAAGTGGTAATGAAGAATCTGCAAAACAATCAAAAAAATCAAAGTTATCTTCATTGATATGATCAATTTTCTCATCAAGTAAAAATTCAGGTGTTTGAAAAATATAATCATCATCAGAGAAGGGTGAAGTTGAGCAAATAAAATCTGTTGGTGTCAAACTCTCCATAGCATTCAAATCACTTGTGTCATCAAAATGTGCTGGCATCTTGCAAGCGTTGAAAACGTTCAACTCAAGTGCCATGTTCCCAAAGGTAAGCTTCAAAACTCCACTTCTGCAATTGATCAATGCATTTGATGTAGCTAGAAATGGTCTTCCTAGGATGACAGGAACTTGATAAATAGTGGAGACTAGCTGCTGCATGTCAAGAACCACAAAATCCACTGGGTAGTAGAATTTGTCCACCTGAACCAACACGTCTTCTACAATACCCCTCGGTACCTTAACTGATCTGTCAGCCAGCTGTAGCATGATGGAGGTCTTTTTCAGCTCACCCAATCCCAACTGCTCATATACTAAGAACGGTAGCAAGTTCACACTACTCCCCAAATCAAGTAAAGCTCTCCCAATGCGTGATTCACCAATCATAATGGAAATGTTGGGAGAGCCGGGATCTCTAAACTTCTGAGGAGTCTCGTTCAATATCAATGCACTAACTTGCTCCGTTAGGAAAGCTTTCTTCTTCACATTCAACTTCCTCTTCACTGTGCACAAGTCCTTCAAAAATTTTGCATATGAAGGCACTTGTTGTATAGCATCCAAGAGTGGAATATTGATCTTCACTTGCTTGAAAATCTCTTGAATCTCTGTGTGATACTTGTTCTTTTGGCCAGCTGCCAATCTCTGAGGATAGGGAACCACAGGTTGGTATCCCTTACTAGTCTCAACATCTGCACTCACAGGCTTCTTCAACTCTGGTCTCACTACCTCTGGTTCTTTCTCAACTTCATCAGTCTCTGTTACATCTTCAGGTGTAGGACCAACTACCTGTGTGTCTATAGGCATATCTGGTTGGGGAACTTCCTTCCCACTTCTCAAAGTAAGAACTGTCTTCGCTGTCATAATAACATCCCCTGAGACATTATGCACTTGCTGTTGTTGCTGCTTGTACACTTGAGGATTAGGTTGAGGCTGTGCTGGAAATTTCCCTTTCTCTAGGGTGCTCAAGGTTGTGCTCATCTTATTAATAGTGCCTCGCAACTCATTTATGGCCTGAGTGTTCAGATTATTTGTGGTGGCCTGAATCTGCATGAATTGCTGAAGTGTATTGGCCATCTGAGCCATACTGTCATCTAGAGTCTTCTTTGCAGATGATGAAGGCTGAGAACTCTATGTAGCTACATGAGGCTGAAATCCAGGAGGAGCTACATAAGGATAGCTCTGAAGATTCTGATATGGCGGATACTGGTGCTGAGGAGCACCCTGATTAAATGGCTACTGCTGAGGTGGTGGGGACTGACCAGGTTGATCATTTCTCCATGAGAAATTTGGGTGATTCCTCCACCCCGAATTATATGTGTTGGAGAAAGGCTGATTCTGTGCTCTATTAACCCAGTTAGCTTATTGCATCTGCTCAGACCCACCTTCTTGAAATACTTGCATAATCGGGCAGTCTTGGGTCTTATGGTTTGAATCAGCACATATAGAACATGCCTCTACTACTTTCACAGCCTTCACTTTTTCCATTTCCATGACCTCTAGTCTTCTAGTCAATGCAGCTATTCGGGCTTGAACATCAGTGTCTTCCTTAAGCTCATATCTTCCCCCTCCAGAAATAGCCTTCTGTGGCTATGCTACTAATGGAACTCGATTAGTACGAGTGTTCCATTGTTGTGCGCTCTCAGCAAGGTAGTCAAAAAATGATAGTGCTTCATCAGGTTCTTTGTTGAAGAACTCCCCATTGCACATTGTCTGAACAAACTGCTTGCATTCTGGAGTGAGACCAGTGTAAAAATAGCTCACCAACCTCCAAGATTCAAAACCATGATGTGGACAGATGTTCATCAAATCCTTAAATTTTTTCCAACTGGCCTGAAAGGTCTCATCAGGTCTCTGACTGAACTGGCTGATTTGCTCTTGCAAAAACTGAGTTCTCTGAAAAGGAAAAATTTTTTGTAAGAATTCACGCAGCATATCAGACCAACTAGAAATAGAATTAGGCCTCAAAAAATTAAACCAAATCTTCACTTTATCCTTTAAAGAGAAAAGAAATAAACGAAGTCTAATGAATTCATCAGTAACAGCCCTAGTGATAAAAGTAGTGCAAGCCAACTCAAAATCTGTCAAGTGCTGGTAAGGACTCTCAGAATCCATCCCGTGGAACTGAGGTATCACTGACATCATGCCATGCTTAATAGAGAAATTAGATGCATTTTCAGGTAAATCTTCACTTTATCCTTTAAAGAGAAAAGAAATAAACGAAGTCTAATGAATTCATCAGTAACAGCCCTAGTGATAAAAGTAGTGCAAGCCAACTCAAAATCTGTCAAGTGCTGGTAAGGACTCTCAGAATCCATCCCGTGGAACTGAGGTATCACTGACATCATGCCATGCTTAATAGAGAAATTAGATGCATTTTCAGGTAAAACAATGCATGAAGGTGTAGTGGTGCGAGTGGGTTGCAAATAATCCTTAAGAGTGCGTGGTGCAGGTGCAGCCATGTTTTCTGGTTCAATTTCAATTTCCTCACCTGACTCACTAATAGAAAAGACAAAAGCTATCTATCTCCAAACTGTGTATACTACTCTCAACACCCGATGTGACTCTATGCAACCTATTTGAACTGTCCCTCACCCATGACATGAAACATCAGTTTAAAGAGCATAACAAAAATAATGAGTTTAAATTTAAGCTAAAATACTTTTCCCGGCAACGGCGCCAAAAACTTGACTCACTCAAAAATGAGTAGCACTAAAGCTATCCCAAGTGCAGGAGGATGTCGTGTAATAATTAGGAATAAATTCCTAGATCGTCTCCTCAGGGAAAGTTAATTAAAAATCAAACTCATTGAAAAATGTGAAACAAAGAGAAAATAAAATGATGGTATGTGCAATGGATGGTCATGGACTAGATTCATATTTTTAGATTTTGATTGTCGGATTGGAATGTAAAGGACTAACAGATTAAACTCAGAAATTAATAAAACTAAATTAAGAATTAAACTAAATTAGGAAGTAATTGATAAAACATGCACTGAAAATTGAAAAGCCCCAAATTCAATGTTCTAGGGTTCATCATTATATTCAAATCACAAATTCTCAAATTAAACAACCGTAATTGTAATCACTACTAAAATGAAAGCTTAACGAAACGATAAAAATAAATAACATGAATTAAATGAATAATAAATAAATTACTCAAACTTCTAAATCAAAATTCTCTAAAATAATTCAGAAACTCAAAACTGAAATGAAATAGCAAGTAGGGAATTGAAAAGATCAAGCCAGTTGAATGGAGATGAAGATTCGAAGCGGTGGAGGAGGCTGAGCTGCAGTGGCAATTGGACCCCTCAAGGAGTTCTTCAATCTGCTGCAGTGTGAGTGAATGATCCAGTGGAAATTGTGTAGCTGCGTGAATGATCGATTGAATGAATCCTTCTCTCCGAATCTGAACAAAAATCAAAGAAAAAATGAATTCTAAGTGTTTCTCTACTCAAAACAGAGTTTTCCAGCCCAAGAGTCGTCCTAAGATGTAAAAAAAACATATATATACTCTGACGGCAGAATAAACCCTGATCTGTAAAAATGCGATATTCGCTCGAGCGGAGTGTCGAGCGAACATCGAGCGTTCGACTCTGCCTAAGTTAGCTCGAGAGGCCTGTCGAGCGAACATCGAGCGTTCGACTCTGCCTGAATTCGCTCGAGCGGCCAAATGCCTCCGCTCAAGCGATCTCTTTTCCCGCATCTCGCTCGAGCCCACTGTCGAGCGAAAGTCGAGCGTTTGAATCTGCCTGGCTTCGCTCGAGCGGCCAGAAGCTGGCGCTTGAGCGATATGTACCATAAACCATATTAATCAATAGTTGATAAAATTAGAGCAGAAATTCATGCTTTTAATCAATTAAAATCATAACTTTGATTTATTCATTTTTCCATATAAAACCAATGATAAAGTAATGAAAGAATTAATATATATTGGTTCCAAAAGTATTAAAAATGCAATAATTCAGCTCAATCAATGGGATGAAGAAACCCACCCCATCAACCTCCATACCTCAAAGCTTCTGCAAGCTGTCTCTTGCCCCTCACTATTCTCCACTTTATGTCACATAGCCACCTCTAATCAAGGTCATTCAGGTCCATATCTTCCCCCTACAGAAGCATTGAGTCGTGCAAGACACACTTCCTTCCCTTTCATCACTTCTTCACCCCGTTCTTAGAGAGAAATCCAAAAGAGCTCTCTTGGGCAGATTTCTAGGTCTTTTTGCGTGGAGCGTTTCGACCCTTTGTAAGTATTTTCACATGATGACTCCTTCATAAAAGTTGTTCTTATTTGAGTATAGTTTCCATAGATATATTATTTGTATCATTACATGGTCATTTGATTGGTCGAAAGTATTTTTACCCATGGAAAGGTCATTCTGGGCATAAAACTAGAGAATATGTTATGTTTTGGAATTTTTCACCAAGCTAATGGACATATCTTGGTCCGAAAGTTTATGGAGTGTTTTTAGAATGTGTGTAAGAGTGTTCCTTGAAGTTTTGTTGCATGAATAAAGCTTTTGATGATAGATTTTATTAGATCTAGAAACTTAAAAACTGGAAGTGGCAAAACATTTTTTATTTGGAGAAAGTTTGAATATTTCGTGGTTTGATCTTACTCTAAAGGCTTTTATATTTTTATATGATGATACCTAGTCTCTTATTTTCATGTTAGGATGTTATTTTGAAGATATTTAGCATTAGTTTCAAAGATATGATTTTTCTATGCAAGAGAATTTCGGTTAGGCCTAAGATTTGATGTTTTTGGGTTAGATCCATGTTTTATTGAGTTTTAGCCATGTGATTTTAAGTTTGATGGTTGGATATTCTTTAAGACACATTTTAAACCATGTGATGCTCTATTTCGAAGATCTCACCTTCTTAAGCCATTGATCAAGAGATTTATCAAAGCTAGTTGAGGAAAAAGTTTCTGTTTTTGGGCTAAGTGTAAAACCAAAAAATTCAAGTGTTATTTTGTGAGTTTGGTGACTTTATTTTGATTATTTAAAGTATGTTTGATCTTAGGATATTGTTGTGAATATGTTAGAAGTAAGATTTGATTTTTTTGGAATTCTTGGAGATGCTTTGATTTAGGGTCAAAGTTTGTGACTCAAGTGTTTGGATCTTTTTACAAAAAGCTTGGTGTTGATTATTAGTTTTTTCTAAACAGATATTTTAAGTATGGTTTTAAACTTAGGATAGAAAGATCCTTGTTGCAAAATTTTGGGTTAAGCATGAGTTTTGAAGTTGGAAGGAATTGCAACAAAAAAATCAAGAGAAATGGCTTATGGATGTTTTGGCCATAGTGTGTTTTCCATAGTTGTGATTTGTTTTAAATTTTTTGACTTGATATTTGAGTTTAGGACAAATTTTACATGAGGAATGTAAATTTTGAAAATTTTTAGAGTTAGGATGTGAAATCCTTAAGTTAGGGGTAAAATGGTCATTTTTCTACATTTAGAGAGTAAAATGGTAATTTTACTTTAAATTAGCTTGTTTTCATGCTTCCATTTGTTAGTAATTAAACTTTTAACTTCTAGAATACCCTCTTAGAGTTCCTCATGTTTCGCGCTTTATTCTCGTAGAATGCGACAATCGAGGTAAGTTAGCTTCTTACTTACTATCAGTTTACTGTGTATGTATGATGGGTAAGGGAACTACAATTTATGTATGTATGTTATCATATATGCCATGCCATGCCACGTCATTACATGTTTATCTGTTATGCATGATTTATTCTGTCACGAATATTTATCTGTTACATAATCTATTCTGTCACGTATTGCTATATGTTATAAGTATGCCATGTTAAGTATGCCACATGTTACATGTATATCATATCATGTAATATTCACCATTCCAAGTATGTCATGTTAAGTAAAGAGGTTAGATCAAGTTTATGTTAAATCAAGTTTCAGATCACGTTTATGTTAAGTTATTCATGTCAATCACGATCCTAAGTGCTAGGATGGGGTAATATCCTAGTGGAACTCCTTTGTTCACGCTGGAGTGTCTAAATAGGTGTGAAATTTCATGAGTTGACGAAGTACAGTCAACAGGTTACGAATGAGGCCTAATTGGCTGGTCACTGGAGCATGCCAGGCACTAACGCCGATGGTGTCATATTTTATTTTTACGTGTATTCACAACAAGTGTGGCACAAACAATTCATGGGGCCACAACAACTGTGGAGCATGAAGTATGGGGCCACAACAACTGTGGAGCATACACTACGTGAGACATAGCAATTGTGACACATAAAATACGTGGGGCCACAACAACTGTGGAGTACGTATTAACACATTCACAATTGCTGTAGATACCTATGTTGTGATGCGGTAATCGGTAGGGACACAAGGCTCAAGGGGACCCGTGTAGCACCCATATGGTCATGTTATTAATTAAGTCTATTGAACAAGATTCCAAGTTTATGTCATGAAGTTAAGAATAAGCAATATGCTACAATCAAGGATAATACGCGCTGCCTGGTACTGTGGTCAAGGTTATGCGCTGCCAAGTACTACGGTGAAGGAGTATAATCTGCCGTACTATAGAAGGATGATACGTGCTGCTTGGTACATCGGTCAAGGAGTAAAATCTGTTGACATGTTATGTTTAAGTTCACGTTCAAGTTATGTTATGTCCATGTTCACGTTAAGTTTCAAGTTCATGTTATGTTCATGTTCATGCTATGTTTCAAGTTCACATTCATGTTATGTTTCAAGTTCACGTTCATGTCATGTTATGTTCACGTACATGTTATGTTCAAGTTCACGTCCATCTTATGTTATGTTCATGCTCACATTATATCTCAAGTTCACGTTTATGATATGCTCAGATTTATGTTAAGTTCAAGTTCATGTTTATGTTATGTATGTTCACGTTCATGCTATGTTTCAAGCCCATGTTATGTTTCAAGTTTACATTCTTGTTATGTTGCTAGTCCATGTTATGTTTTAAGTTGAAGTTCATGTCATGTCAAGTCAAGTTCGGTTCATGTTTCAGTTCAGGTTATGTCAGTTATGCCATGCTATATATCAAGTTATGTTATGCTTAATTACGACTTTAATTATGCATTCATGCTTTTACTGCCATGCATGCATCATTAACCTGTGTGGAAGTTTCCTGTTAACTTACTGAGATTTGTAATCAAATCTCACCGTGGTAGTCCCAACTACCATTCCCCCTGAATGGGAGGCGATGTGTCAAGATCAGAGCAAGGAGCGGATGTTGGTAGACTGAAGGAGGTTGACTAAACGCCACAGACACGACGCAGAGTTTACAGCTTCCATAATTAGTTTTTGGATAGTATTCTGGCCTCGTTAGTTGAGTTACATGAGTTACTCGACGAACTTCCTCAATAGTGTATTTTGGTAATGTAAATATGGAGTCTGATCTCTCATGTTTTTAAGATTACAGCCTTCTGAGACTCGTACTGAATTTGTGGATGTTTATTTTGTTAAATATGCTTGGATTACGATTTAATTATTTGGGATTTTATAAGTTTAGTGCATAGTATTGCTCAAAAAAAATTATCCGCTGCGAATATTGCATAATGCTAGAAGCATGTTAGGAACATTGCATCTTATATGTCATGAACGAGGGTAGGTAACCTTGTGTTGCATGTCCCGACACTTCAGATGTCCGTCCAATCCCAAGCGGAAATTTGGGGGCGTCACAGTCATATTCAAATGCCATAGTAATCTTAGTCTAGTCGCTATAAAGGTGCCATAACTTGAATTTCTTAGCACAATCACTCATCTAATGCCTGTCTAAGATCACTTTAATTAGACTTTATGAAATTGTGCAAGTATTTTATGTATGACTTTTGTGAGTTTCATCTTAGCCAAACTAATGCCACATTCTTTAAAGTTATATTGAATTTTCCTAAAGCATCAAAATGTTTACTTGCTCAGTTTACAAGTGCTAAAGTAATGGATTTGTTTAATCTTGCTAGCTGTTCAAGCGCCAAGGTAATCAACCATGTGAGTGGACTCATCTTTACCTAATGACATTTTTATAATGTGTCCTTTTCACTTACTATCAAATAGCTTATAATATGTGATAAAAACAAATAATCTCATTGATACAATAGATACTAACTATGTCAAATGTACAATAAAGTCTAAGGTATTCTTAAGACAAGATATATCAAATTCAATGAAGCCCTAAACTCCTAACAAAGGTTTGAAAAACATTTCTACTAGTAGCCTTAGTAAGAGGATCATCTACCATCTTGCTAATAAAGATATGTTGTATGATCATCTCACCTCACGCTATAACATCTCGAATGTAGTGAAACCAAATATCCATGTGTTTGTTTCTGCTATGGTATTTGGGATCCTTGACAAATGAGAGCTAAGATAGACACAACTGAAACATAAGTAGTCGTCTATAAAGGTGAGAAAATAAGAGGCACTATGGCGTGCCATCACATTCATAGGTCTGCAAATATCAGAATGGACTAGGTTTAAAGGATAAGATGCATAGGGGCCATTCCGAAAGGCTTCTTATAGGCTTTCCCACCTAAACAGGGCTTACACGTAGGTGGACTTATAGCTTGTTTGTTTCTGGAATCTATCTCAACTCATCATATCTAATTATTATAACTTTATCAAATTTTCACAAAAAATAAAATAAATAATTCAACTTTTTCAAATCTCAAAACAAAAATAATATTAAAAAAATATATTCTAACAATATTTTATTCAACTTTTAACTTTATTCTCACTAGGCATTCTTTATCTAATCTAGCCATTCTATCTCTTCCAATATGGTCTAGTCTAGCATGCCAAATGTATTAGAAACAACATTATCCTCATTAGAAGCCATAAAAGAAGTGAGGAATTATCTAAATCTAACATAAAGAAACTATTTGAAAGAAAACCATATCCACACAAAGTCAGATCAAAATAAAAGTCTAGCTTAGGGCCATCAAAGTGTAAAGTTGTAACAACCCGCTCATTCTTTCTTTTATAATTATGAGCCTCATTCTACATGCCGAGCCTCGATGATGTGTTTTAAAAGATAGTAAGTGGATTTTAAAGCCAGTTCAGTATTTTAAAACTTATGAATATTTTTAAATGTCTTGAAAATATTTATATGTGATATTTTCAGTGTTATTGGACTAATCTTATTTTTAAATAACACAATTATAATATTTTTGAAGAGCTCTAAAAATATTATAATTGTGAAATATTATTTAATTTGAATTATTTTTGTTATTTAAAAATATGATGAGATTTAAAATATGTTGAAAACTCTAAAATAATTTAAATGGTTTTATTCTTTTCAAATCATTAACAAGACTTCATCATTTTAATTAATGATGAAGGAATATAAATTTATGAACTTTAGTTTATAAAATAATATGCTATTTTATTTCCTCTCAGTGTTTTAAATTAAATAAATATTTAAACTCACCGTTAGATTGGTTTGAAGATCCCAAGCCCCTAGCCTTTTCTCTTCACTTTTTCCTTTACTATCTCTCTCCTCTCCCTCTCTCCTAGCCCGACAGAAAGGTCTCCCTTTCTCTCCACCGTGCTTCTCCTCCAGCCCAAGCCACCACCGGCAGCCTAACCTCACCTCCACCGCTAGTAGCTCCCCTTCATGCTGGTGAGTCTAACCTCATTGGTGGTGAGTCCCACAGCAGCTATTCCCTCCCTCCTTCTCCCTCTTTCAGAAATGGGTAAGGAAACCCATTCTCCTCCTTGCGTCGCCAGCTAGGCCACCGAGCACCTCCACCGACACCACCACTTAACGGGCTCCACCTCCATGGTATCCCCTTCCCCAAGCTCTCTCCCTCTTCGTTGCACCACCACACACACATGCATAGAACCCATGCAGGTTCTCTACCCACACCGTTGTATGCGATAACCCAAGCCACTAGCCACCTCACCACAGCCTCCCATTCCACCGGTGACCAACCCCCCACCGAACCCACCTCCCCTCTCCCTCCCCATGGCACACACGTACACAACCCATAAATGGGTTTAATGTACGGGTTCCTCCACTTGCACCACCGTGCATGGCTTCTCAGGCCACCACACAGCCACCTACGGCTTTCCCTGACCACCATGGCTCCTCCTTGAGCTCCTCCTTACCAACCAAGCCTCCATCTCAATTTCCATGCCATGAGACCCATGGCCCAAACCTCCTCCACGATGCCTCCACCGTGTGCCACCTCGGTACCACCATGAGACCACCACTCTAGGACCATTACTAAACCTTTCCTCGCTCAGATCCACACCCGTAGCCACCTCTAGTAGCCTCAACAGCCACCATATGCGGTTTAACCTTTACATATGACTCTTCCGACGCCTTTAACCTTAACGGACAATGAGCAATGCATGGGTTATCCCGTTAATGGTCTCTATCCCTTGTTATTTATATTAAATGTTAGTTGATAGGTTGTGGACTGTGCTGTTAGTATTGTGGAGTTCACTTTAAAGTATGGTTGTGTAGTGAAGTGTTAGGCATAATTGTGTAGTGTTGTGAACTGTGCTGTGAAGTATAGGTATGAGGTGTATGTCGTAGTTGTAATGCGATGTAGTGTTGTGAAGGCAGTACACGTGGAGTGTACTCCGTGTATTGTGGTGATGCACTGTGTGGCATGTGCCGTAGTGACGTGTGGCGTAGTGTGAAGAGAGTACACGTGGAGTGTACCTCGGGTAGTGCCGCGAAACACCGTGTGGTGTGCATCATGGTAATACGTGATGTATCGAAGGGAGTACACATGGTGTGTACTCCATGTGGTGTAGTGATGCACCCTACAGTGTGTCACGAAGGCTTGGATGGTGTAGTTGAGGAGTGTAGAGCATGTTATGTAACTTCGGGAACTATGTAACAGTGTCCCAAAATAACTGTGATGTGGCCTATAGTCTGAGGTGACAGGTGTCGCCTTGTAGTTGACTTATAGCTTAGAATATGTGCGAAGTGATGGGATAGTAAGAATAGTGTAACGGAAGCATGATGGGTGTCGTAATGTAACTCGGGATTTGTCTCGAGCTACGTGACGTGATGGAGAGGTAGCAGTGAATGGAGCCGTGTCATGTCAAATGTTGGGATGAACTTGTAAATGGGGCCAGGAAGTAGGAAGGTCCTACTAACTGGGTTTGAGTAGAAGTTGGTATCGGAGTATGGAGCTTGTTTATACAAGCCGGCATTGATTGAACTATAAGTTGATCTTAGGCAAAAAAGGGTAAAGTATATGTGCATTTGGTGAGACACGTGTACCGGACAAATTTGCCATATATATTGGGTAATCTATTCTAAGCATGGTTGCACGATGCTTAAGCCTTAGAGTTGGCTTAAAGTCATGTGGCATGTATGGTTGGGAATGAGGATTGAGTATGGGCCAGGAAGCATGAAGGTAATATTGGGTATGTTGTCAAGGATAGATATGCGTGACATAGTTGGTGTGAGTCATGCATCGGAACGGAGTTAATAGAAGAGTAAAATGACAATTTTTAACGTCTTAACCCCAAGGTGAAACATGGAGGTAGTGACGGTAAATGGAGTCCGAAGGTTTTAGCATAATAAATAGCACGTAAGAACCCAGAGATGGACGGAGAGTGTTCCAAGTTAAGCGTAGTTCTATTTCTAGTTTAGTTGCTTATGTACTAGATAGACAATAATGTTAAGGCTTTGTGTATACATGTAGGTTGTCATGCATCTTACACGCTTATGAATGGACTGCATGGAATGAGTATGGCATGGAGTCTAGGTAAGTATTATGTTCATACTCTTCTAGAGTATTCAAAATAAATGAAAGTGAAAAGAAAATACTTTTCTTTATGAAACACACTTTACTAAAGAATGCAAAGTATAAGTTTTCAAACATAAGTATGTAACGGCCCTTCTTGGTAGCCCCCTTTTACGCACCTCAAGTATGTAAGTGTATGTGTGTGAATGGATGCTATACGTAGTAAGTACTAGATATGTTTTCGTAAAATGAAATGCAAGGTTGACACCTCATGTTTTAAGCAATGCTTTAAAGGACGCGAAGAAAGTGTTTTAAAATGCCCCTATGAACTGACGTTTTAAACGATGCCATGAACTGATGTTTTAAATGATGTCTTGAAAGATGATGTTTAAGTCCACGCTTTTAAATGAATTTTAAGAATGAATGGACTGAAGGACTGAAACAACTGAAATGAATGAAAGGACTGAATGTTTTAATGTATGAAAAGACGTAATGGCCATGAATGAACGGATAAGGGTACCGAAGGACTGGACTAGACAAATTGCAATGCTGGGTAAGTAGTACTGGTAGTGCAACTAGTGCTGCACCCTAATGGAATGGATTCCTAACCTGTGGCCACGGGTGGAATCAGGTCTAAAAGACTTCTAAGCATCACACACGAGGCGTAACAGTGTGCAACGGCTAATGAAAGGGATAAGAAAGAATGTATGCAAGTTAAGAAATGATGTATGCATGATAAGACTCTTTAAGAAATGAAGGTAGTGAAGTGTGGGGAACTGTTTACGAGAAAAATTTAATATTTTCCACTATAGCCTTTTAAATTAAGAAATAGGTTTTATTTATAAACATTGAGTCTTTTGTATCCTTACATGGAAGGAAAGGAAATTTGAAAAGGAATTGTAATTCCCGTCTATTTTCTTAAAATCATCTTTTAAAGGTCGCACCACAAGGACGGACGTTACATAGTGGTATCAGAGCAAAACCCAGGTTATGAAAGACTCTATAGAACGTTTTCAAAATAAAAGAGGGAAAACTTCTTACATGAAAGAAAACTTTTGAAAAGAGAACTGAAGGAAGATGGAAAAACCTAGGCTGACGTCTTCCCAAGGCATGTCTCATTTTGCAGTAAGTATAAGAAAGTATTTTCTTTTAACTATTACAGTATTTTACAAGTATAATCTAGTCAATGTATGGATGTCAGAATGGCACCTACTAGGAAAGGTTATGTTAAATGCATGTCATGAAGGAAGTAATAGAGAATGAACGTAGCTAGAAAGGGGAGGAATGAATGATGAAAGGCTAGGAATGCATAGAAGTAATCACATGTCATGAGAGAAATAGACTAGAAATGATAGATGGACTATGATGGTTAGGAAATGCTTGAACGACCACGAGCTAGGTGAGGACCAAGATGGAACGCAAAACGACAACTTCAACCTTTTCTCGCAAGGATCTTAGTTTGGATAGTGTTAGCGCTACCAAATGGATGAGGTTAAGTGCATGGAATCGATTCCAAGCATGTCAATGGACGAGTGATGAGACATGAGCAAGAAGTTTCCTCCCAAGAATGACCAAGCTACGCAATGTGCAAGAAAACATGAGGACGACGTATGGGCCTGATTATACCCAAAGAATAATGCGGTAGTTGTAGCACAGCTTTGAAGTGTTGACTCCATTGGGAGACAAATTAAAAGAATACCAGAAGAAAAAAAGAACCTAAAGAAAAATATTAAATGATTGATGGAGAATAAAGATTAATTTTTAATGCAAATTAAAGTGAAGCAAAGTTACTAGCGGAAGAAGTAATCAAATTGACGAACAGTAGAGTGTTGAGAATCCATTGCACAAATCTGATATTTTAATTATTCTTAGTTCATTGGAGAATTCAATTGGGAACTCAATTCCTGAAATTTCCAATCGGAAGGTATAGGTTTATAAACCAAAATTAAACCAAATGTAACCCTTTGAAAAATCATTCACCACTTTTAAATATGTAAATTATTATCCCTATTGAGAAAATTCAACGACGACAATATACTTAGGGAGCGATATTGCAGCAAAGAACTAAATCAATATAGATAAATAATTGATCCAAATGTAATCAAAGAACCAATCCATTCAATAGAAAAATAATGACTGAATCCATAAACAAAATAAATTCTATGATTATTCGAAGAAGAAAACATCGACGATGAATTGAGAATGATAAAACAAAAGAGTTTTAGTAATTGAAAATCAAATACATAAATTAAAAATACCATCAACTGTGCAAGATCATCCCTAACCCTACTAGAGAATTTAGTTACCCATAAATATAATGGACAACAAAAGTCTAAAAAAAAAACTGAATTGAACGACGGGCATGGAAGTGAGTTTCTCCTCTCTCCAAATCTACCGCTTGTACATCTCCTCTTCCTCAATTTTGTACTAATGATATGCTTATATATGGTAGGAAAGAAACCCTAATGTCTTCATTATTCCAGCATAAAAATATCACATAAATTTTAAGACTAATCTTGGTAGCTATGTACGTGCTTCACGAGTTTGAATTTATAAATCCTTATTGAAAAAAATTTATAACCATTTAAGATAGCTTTCTAATGCATTAAGAATTGCATCAATCTGATATGTGAGTAGAATGTTACGGTCAAAATATTAAAGTATGTTCAGATTGTCTCTTGGCAAATTTCGGATTTGGACTTCTTGCAGTTTCCTTTTGTGATTTTTTTTTCTTGATCCAAATTTCTCTCAAACACCCTGAAAGTCCTAATTTGAATTTGACTGGGCTTTGACTTGCTCTTTTATAGACTTTGAAATTAAAAATAAAAAAATGCTTAGGAGTATCCTAAGATAAATAGAAACTCAATTCAAGAATACACATTAATTTCTATGATTTCTATTCACATTTTAGCATTTTAATCCAATAATATGGTATTTAGAGTGCACTTTCGCTCACTTATCAGGGCCTGTTTAAATAGGTCCATAGTAAGGTTAAGCAAAATTCTAGGACGTTAAGCAAATTTCGAGGATGGAATTTATTTAAGGAGGGGAGACTGTAACAACCCGCTCCTTCTTTTTTATAATTAAGAGCCTCGTTATATGTGCCAAGCCTTGATGGCGTGTTTTAAAAGATAGCAAGTGGATTTTAAAGTAAGCCCCATATTTTAAAACTTACGGATATGTTTTAAATGTCCTAAAAATATTTATATGTGATATTTTCAGTGTTATCGAATTAAACATATTTTTAAATAACACAATTATAATATTTTTGAAGAGATCCAAAAATATTATAATTGTGAAAAATTATTTAATTTAAATGATTTTTGTTATTTAAAAATACGAGGAGATTTAAAATATGTTGAAAACTTTAAACTAATTTAAATGGTTTTATTCTCTTCAAATAATTAACTAGACTTCATCATTTTAATTAATGATGAAGGAATATAAATTTATGAACTTTTGTTTGTAAAATAATACTCTATTTTATTTCCTCTCTGTGTTTTAAATTAAATAAATGCTCACGCATTTTCAAATCAGTATTTAAACTCACTGTTAGATCATTTTGAAGATCCCAAAACGAGGGGCCTAGATTAAATACCCAAGCCCCTAGCTTTTTCCCTTCACTTTTTCCTTTCCCCTCTCTCTCCTCTCCTTCTCTTCCAACCCGACGGAAAGCTCTCTCTTTCTCTCCAATGTGCTTATCCTCTAGCCCAAGCCACTGTTTGTTGCCCGGCCCCATCTCCACCACCAGCCACTCCCCCTCATATCGACAAGTCTAACCTCACTGGTGGTGAGTCCCACGATAGCTTTTCCCTTTCTCCTTCTCCCTCTTTTTGAAATGGGTAAGGAAACCCATTCTCCACCTTGCGCCGCCGTGTGTGTCCAGTTGGGCCACTGAGCACCTCCATCGACACCACCACTTCACGGGCTCCACCTCCATGGTCTCCCCTTCCCCTAGCTCTCTCCCTCTCTGTTGCACCACAACACACACACGAACAAAACCCATGCACCGACACCGCCGTACGCGGCAACCCATGCCACTAGCCACATCTTCACGGCCTCCCCTGCCACCAGTGATCAACACCCCACCGAGCCCACCTCCTCTCTCCCTCCCCGTGGCATACACAAATGGGTTTCATGTGCGGGTTCCTCCACTTGCACCATCGTGCACGGCTTCTCAGGCCACCACACAGCCACCCACGACCTTTCCTAACCACCATGGCTCCTCCTTGAGCTCTTCCTTGCCAACCAAGCCTTCCTCTCAATTTCCATGCCATGAGACCCACAGCCTAAACCTCTTCCACGAACCACCATGCCTCCACCGTGTGCCATCTTGGAACCACCATGAGACCACCACTCTAGGACCACGACCAAACCTTTCCTTGCTCAAATCCATACCTGCAACCACCTCTAATAGCCCAAACAGTCACCGTATGGGGTTTAACCGCCATATACGACTCTTCCGATGCCTTTAATCGTAATGGATAGTGAGCAACGCACGATTTATCCTATTAATGGTATAACCCTCTATCCCTCATTATTTATATTAAATGTTAATTGATAGGTTGTGAACTATGCTATTAGTATTGTGGTGTTTGCTGTGAAGTGTGGCTGTGTGGTGAAGTGTTGGGCTTAATTGTGTAGTGTTGTGAACTGTGCTGTGAAGTATGGGTATGAGCTGTATGCCATAGTTGTAATGCAGTTTAGTGTTGTGAAGGCAGTACATGTGGAGTGTACTCTATGTAGTGCGGTGATGCACCGTGTGACGTGTGCCGTAGTGACGTGTGGCGTAGTGTGAAAAGTGTGACGCCCCCAAATCCCCACACACGGACACGGGGAAATCGAGACGTCCGGATGATTACAACCCGGGTCACCACCCTATCGACGAGTGCCAAGTGTGTGTATAAGCAACAAATGTGCACGAGAAACACACAGCAAAAAGCAAAGTCATATAACTAAGTACCAGAATTTTTCTTGTTTAACTATAAAGCTGTTCAAACATACATATTAAAATATTACAAAACACAAATATTATTTCAAAGCCAAATACAAAGCATAACCCAACTCAGAACTCTGGCGGAGCCGTATCCTCGGGCTCAGCCTCCTCCTCCTCCTCGAACTCTGCACCAAAATCTATGGAATCAAAAATGGTACCGCAGGTAAGTAAAATCCAAACACCACTAGATAAAAACATATAAAACTCAAACAACATGCATGAAAGACAAGCCAATGCACATGTCTTGTAAAACCATATTTTTCCACGCACGCCAAAAACCTATTTGGCCCAAAAACATATCGCTTAAAACGAAGCCTCGACATTATCCCAGATAATGGCCCAAACCACCATTTTCCTAGAAAATGGATCAAAAGCCTCAAAACCAAATCTCGCCATTTTTCCAGAAAATGGCCCGTATCCAAAAACTATAAAAACGATCCAATAATGCATGCACCATGATCTCCCCTGGGGATCATCCGCACACCCTGGCTATGTGCCACACCGCAGGTAACGACTACGCGTGTGACACCGAAACGAGCAATGCCCAGACTTGCGCCCAGCGCGTACCTGGCCAGGCCATCCTGTAGTCCCCGCCACTCTAGGGACTACGGAGTCGACACGACAGCATTACCGTATCGTGCGATCTGGTCGTCGCAGGGGATGTCACTCAGTATTATCCACTCCCAAGTGATCAGGGGAGCTCCACCGAGATAATAACCCATCCCGGCTTGGGCTCGTGAGACACACGCACCCGAAATCCATTTACGCCAACAAAACACAATTTTCTCAATTAAAATAAAATGCAAATGTATGCAATATGTAACGCACGCCTCATGGCATAAAATAACCAAACAATCATAAAAAACCAAAACCAAGCACTCCGTCCTTAATCCATCCGACCCCCGAACTCCTCATACTCAGTTCGGAATCAGTCAACCAACAACAAATATTTATTGTATGAGTAAAATATATTTAAATCTAAAAGTAGAGTTTGGAAAATACTTACAGCGCTATATATTAATTTTCGATGGATCGGCGCGCAGCAAACGCTGAAGGAAAAGCAACGTAACAGTGAAATTTCACTGTGGCCGTGGGTTGTAAAATACTCACTTTTGAACGGGGACAAACCAAAGCTCGGGATTGATAGGGAATAACCTAGGAGGAGGTATTCCGGCTAAACAGCGGCTCTATTGGCGGTGAAAATTTGTGGGGTGGTTCACCGGAGGGAGGGAAGAGATTGGTGGTGGTGGTGTGGCTCACAGCGCCAGCAAGCGGCGGTACTGGGCGGCTGGGTGGTTCGGTGTGAAGGAGAGGAGAGAGAGAGAAATCGCACAGGGGAGAAGGAAGGAAAAAAAAAAGAAAGAAAAAGAAAGAAAAAGAGAAGAAAGAGAAAGGAAAAAGAGAAAAGAAAAGATGGGGAAAAGAAGTGAGGTCCAATACTCACCTCTGGGGTTCAACAACTGATCCAACGAAAATAACTTTAAAAGCAATAAAACCAAGAAAATATCTTAAACATAACGTAAAGCTAAAATAAAATAAATAACTAGAAAAACAACTAACCATTTAATTTTAAATCCAAAAACAAGCTAAAATAAATTAAACAACAATTTAAACTCAAATAACAAATAAAATCCAATTAAAATCCGATAATTTAAAATAAAAGAACTATTATTTTAATTAAATTAAAAACAACCCTTCAGTGAAAATACACGTAAAAACGGAATATCACATCCCCCCTTAAAATAAGTACATGTGAAGTGTATTCCGTGTAGTGCTGTGTCACACCGTGTGGTGTGCATCATGGTAATATGTGATGTAGCAAAGGGAGTACACATGATGCGTACTCCATGTGGTGTAGCGATGCACCGTACGACGTGTCACAAAGGTTTAGATGGTGTAGTTGAGGAGCGTAGAGCATGTTATGTAGCGTTGGGAACTGTGTAACGGTGTCTCAAAATAACTGTGATGTGACCTATAGTTTGAGGTGACAGGTATCACCTTGTAGTTGACTTATGGCTTAGAGTATGTGCGAAGTGATGGGATAGTGTAAGAGTAGTGCAGCAGAAGCATGATGGGTGTCGTAATGTAACTTGGGATTTGTCTAGAGCTATGTGACGTGTTAGGGATGTAGCAGTGAATGGAGCCCTGTCGTGTCAAGTGTTGGGATGAACTTGTAAAGGGGGCCTGGAAGTAGGAAGGTCCTACTGACCGGGTTTGAGTAGAAATTGATATTGGAGTATGGAGCTTGTTTATACAAGCGGACGTTCATTGAACTATAAGTTGATCTTAGGTAAAAAAGGGTAAGGTATATGTGCATCTAGTGAGACACCTCCAACGAACGGATTTACCATATATAATGGATAATCTATCCTAAGCATGGTTGCACAATGCTTAAGTCTCAAAATTGGTTTAAAGTCATGTCGCATGTATGGTTGGGAATGAGGATTGACTATGGGCTTGGAAGCATGAAGGTAGTATTGGGTATGTTGTCTAGATCGGGATGCGTGACTTAGTTGGTCTGAGTCATGCATCAGAACGGGGTTAATAGAAGAGTAAGATGATGATTTTAAACATTTTAACGACAATGTGAAACATGGAGGTAGTGACGATAAATGGACTTCGAAGGTTTTAGCATAGTAAATAGCACGTAAGAACCCAGGGATGGACAGAGAGTGTTCCAAGTTAAGTGTAGTTCTATTTCTAGTTTAGTTGCTTATGTACTAGATAGAGAATAACGTTAAGGTTATGTGTATGCATGTAGGTTGCCATCTGACATGCACATGAATGGGTTGTATGGAATGAGTATGGCATGTAGTCCAGTTAAGTATTATATTCATACTCTTATAGAGTTTTCTAAATAAATGAAAATGAAAACTAAAAACTTTTCTTTACGAAACACACTTTACGAAAGAATGCCAAGTATAAGTTTTCTAGCCTAAGTATGTAACAGCCCTCCTTCGCGACCCTCTTTTATGCACCCCAAGTACGTAAGTGTATGCATATGAATGTATGCTATACATAGTAAGTACTGGATGTATTTTTACAAAATTAAATGCAAGGCTGGCGCCTCCTGTTTTAAGCAATGTTTAAAAGGACGAAAAGAAAGTGTTCAAAATGCCCCTATGAACTGACTAAAGAAACTGAAATGAATGAAAGGACTGAATGTTTTAATGTATGAAAAGACATAACGACCATGAATGAATGGATAAGGGTACCGAAGGACTGGACTAGGTAGATTGCAATGCTGAGTAAGTAGTACTGGTAGTGCACCCAGTGCTTCACCCTAACAGAATGGATTCCTAACCCATGGCCACGAGCGGAATCAGGTTTGAAAGACTGCTAACCCTGACACACGGGGCATAAAAGTATGCAATGGCCAATGAAAGTGATAAGAAAGAATGTATGCATGTTAAGAAAGGATGTATGCATGATAAGACTCTTTAAGAAATGATGACAGTGAGGCGTGGAGAACTGTTTACAAGAAAAATTTAATGTTTTTTGCTATAACCTTTTGAATTAAGAAACACGTTTTATTTATAAATATTGAATCTTTTGTATGCTGGTATGAAAGGAAAAGAAATTTGAAAAGGAATCACAATTCCCATCTATTTTCTTAAAATCATCTTTTAAAGGTCCTACCACAGGGACGAGCGTTACACAGTGGTATCAGAGCAAAACCCAGGTTATGAAAGACTCTATAGAACTTTTTCAAAATAAAAGAGAGAAAACTTCTTTCATGAAAGAAAAATTTTGAATAGAGAACTAAAGGAAGAAGGAAAAACCTAGCTAGCGTCTTCCAAGGCATGTCTTGTCCTACAGTAAGTATAAGAAAGTATTTTCTTTTAACTATTACAGTATTTTACAAGTATAACCTAGTCAATGTATGCATGTCAGAATGGCACCTACTAGGAAAGGTTATGTTCTACTAGGAAAGGTTATGTTAAGTGCATGTCATGAAGGAAGTAATAGAGAATGAACGTAGCTAGAAAGGGGAGGATTGAATGATGAAAGGCTAGGAACGCATAGAAGTAATCACATGTCTTGAGAGGAATAGACTAGAAATGCTATATGGACTATGATGGTTAGGAAACTCTTGAATGACCACGAGCTAAGCGAGGACCGAGATGGAAGGCAAAACTACAACTTCAGGCCTTTCTTGCAAGGATCTTAGTTTGGATAGTGTGAGCGCTACCAGATGGATGAGGTTAACTGCCTGGAATCGATTCCAAGTGTGTCAATGGACGAGCGACGAGACGTGAGATAGAAGTTTCCTCCCAATAATGACCAAGATGAGCAACGTGCATGAAAACTTGAGGACGACGTAAGTGCTTGTTTAAACGGGTCCATATTAAGGTTAAGCAAAATTCTAGGACATAATTTATTTAAGGAGGGGAGATTGTAACAACCCGCTCCTTCTTTCTTTTATAATTACGAGCCTGGTCTATGTGCCGAGCCTCAATTGCGTGTTTTAAAAGATACCAAGCGAATTTTAACGCAAGCCTAGTATTTTAAAACTTACTGATATTTTTAAATGTCCTGGAAATATTTATATGTGATATTTTCAATGTTATTGAACTAAACTTGTTTTTAAATAGCACAATTATAATATTTTTGAAGAGCTCCAAAAATATTATAATTGTGAAAAATTATTTAATTTAAATGATTTTTGTTATTTAAAAATATGATAAGATTTAAAATATGTTGAAAACTCTAAAATAATTTTAATGGTTTTATTCTCTTCAAATAATTAACAAGACTTAATTGTTTTAATTAATGGTGAAGGCATATAATTTTGTGAAATTTAGTTTATAAAATAATATTCTATTTTATTTCCTCTCTGTGTTTTAAATTAAATATATGCTTACGTATTTTCAAATCAGTATTTAAACATACCGTTAGATTGTTTTGAAGATCCCAAAACGAAAGGCCTGGATTAAATATCCAAGCCCCTATCCCTTTACTTTTTCCTTTCCTCTCTCTCTCTCTCTCTCTCTCCTCTCTCTCTCTCTCTCTTCTCACCCTCTCTCCCAGCCCGACAGAAAGCTCTCTCTTTCTCTCCACCGTGCTTTTCCTGCAGCCCAAGTGACCGCTGGTCACCTAGCCCCACTTCCACAGCCAGCAGCTCCCCCTCATGCCTGCAAGTCTAACCTCACTAGTGATGAGTCCCACGGTAGCTTTTCCCTCTCTCCTTCTCCCTCTTTCCGAAATGGGTAAGGAAACCCATTCTCCTCCTTACACTGTCGTGCATGGTTAGTTGGGCCACCAAGCACCTCCGCTGACACCACCACTTCACGAGCTCCACCTCAATGGTCTCCCCTTCCCCAAGCCCTCTTGCTCTCCGTTGCACCACCACACACACACGCACATAATCCATACTTTTAAATGACTTTTAAGAATGAACGGACTAAAGGACTGAGATAACTAAAAGAATTGAAATAAATGAAAGGACTGAATGTTTTAATGTATGAAAATACATAACGGTCATGAATGAACGGATAAGGGTACCGAAGGGCTAAACTGACAGATTGTAATGTTGAGTAAGTAGTATTGGTAGTGCACCCAGTGTTACACCCTAACAAAATGAATTTCTAACCCATGGCCATGGGCAGAATAAGGTCTAAAAGACTGGTAACCCTCACACACGGGGTGTAACAATGTGCAACGGCCAATGAAAGCAATAAGAAAGAATGTATGCATGTTAAGAAAAGATGTATGCATGGTAAGACTCTTTAAGAAATGAAGGCAGTGAGGCGTGGGGAACTGTTTTACGATAAGAAGTCCATTTTAAAGAAAAGCCCATCCTCACAACAATTTAAAATGAAATGAATGTCTATGTATGATATGTATGGAGTGAAGAATGCATAACTGAAAACCTATGTTGTTATATTTTAACCGTATGAAGTAATACTTACGAGTCATCGACTCATTTTAGTTTTTATGTATGTCCTCCCAGGGACAAGAGGAGCATGATGCATAAGGACAGACACAGCCCAATGGGAAGAGCACGAAAGCCTAGGCCAACCGTTTTGTACGAGAGACTTTAATTTAAAATTTTAATATTTTTGGCTGTAATCTTTTAAATTAAGAAATATGTTTTATTTATAAACATGAATTCTTTTGTATCCTGGTATGGAAGGAAAATAAATTTTAAAAGGAACCATAATTTTCGTCTATTTTCATAAAATCATCTTCTAAACGTCCGACCACAAGAATGAGTGTTACAAAAGTAAAACCAAGTTTTAAGATAAAAATAACTTAAAATACATTGAGCACTGGGTGGATAAGGCACATCATGCAGAAGTAACAAGCACCGTAGATGCATCTTGAGATGATATGTGCCAACTCCAAGCACTCCCTCTTGAGTTTCATTACCCAATATAACGTACTATCTGCCATCTGGTATTCTTCCATTATCTATGAACCCACCTCGATCTTGAGCTTAATGTTTGGTTGCTTTTGTGTATCCAATCCATTCAGGAATTGTGCGAGCAACAAAAATATGTGAACAAACATACCTAATTAGAGAGTTGTGTTTAGTAAATACATTTTTTGCCTCACTACATTTACTAGCAGAGTGTCTCACTTTTTCACAGTCTTAACACTTTGGTTTGGACTTGTCTTTTCCAATGCACTACAAGTGCTTTGCTACTTTCCCATCCTGTGGCCCAAAACTATTTGCCGCTCTAGTTTTACTTGTGCTTAGGCCTGAATGCCTTGTGCTTCCAAACTTGGGCAACAAAAAGAGTACTATGATGCGCATCTATCATGAGCAAAGTCTTAATTTTCTTACTATGTGTCAAAACGAGTTTCATTTACCACATGTTGACTCTAGTAAAGATCGTATCACAGTGTTAAGTTGTTCATCAGTGAGGTTATTACCAGAAGCCTTAAGATCACGAATCAAGGTCGACATCAACATCAAATGGTCAGTCACAGTATGTTTAGGGTTCATAAGATACTGTGCAAACCTCAAAGTAAGAGCTATAAACCTAGTAATTGATGCCCCCCGTAGGCAATTTTTAACTTGTTCCACATATCTCAGGTAGTTGAGCAGTTCTCAAACGCACTAATAAGATCATTGTGCATGGTGCTAAGTATGATAAGGCGCATGTATCAATCTTTTTTTGTCCAATCCCGATAAGCGTCCATATCACACAATGTTGGGAAGTATTCCCTTCGTCAAGTTGTATCACAAGGTGAGACAAATTTTCTAGGACCTCTTGTTCACTATGCAAATTTTGGATTTTTTAATGCCATATGTCATAGATGGTCCCATCTAGTTTCTCTCCTTTAGTAATGTGGAGCCCCAACTCTCAATAAAAGACCTAACAAGGATCTGTGGTGCTAAGGGTGCCAGCCTGTAGGCAACACCCATGGTTCATTCAGATTAGGTTTGCAATATTCACTAGGAAGTGTACATATAAGGAAATAGATAATTGGTTTGCAGCGGAATAACAAAGATTTAGTCTAAAAGCTAAATGTTATAGTACCAAAAGTGTAAAAACCATAAATACATTCTCATAATATCCACAATTCACTTCATTCCTTAAATAATTCTACACATCTGGTCACCTAGCTACTCTTAGAAAATACAACTTCCATAAATGGACAGGTTCTACAACAAGGAACAGACATACGTGCCTAGCTCGGGCTAGGTTGGTTCTTCCTCATGTATCAATTATGGGTCTAGTTCAGCATCAAAATCTATGGTTTCGATAGGTAGGTTGTAGCTATGACAAGATCGTTAGTGAGAAACAATGCTCGTGAATATGCAATGAACAGTCATGTAATGAAATGGATGAACGCAGGTATTAGTGTGTGGTGATGAATTAGCCTTATGCAAAAACACATTGTATTCATGAAACATGGCAATGTATCACCCTCTCAATCAAACACTATATAAGCATGATGAGGATTCACCCTCTAAGGCCTTCTGCACACAAAACTGATCAATACATATATATGTAGTCGTGTATGTCGCTGAGACAAGAATCACCTTTCTCTGCAACGCGTAAAACACATAACACCAATCACATTGTCATACACAATTATCACATAAATATTCTTCACCATACATTCATCGCTTGATGGGCCAATAGAGGATAAGCCGCTCCACCATTTGAAATAAGGGAATCTCTCCAACCCAACCAACATGGTACAAGTCAACTCGCTTATCCCCAACACAAGTCAACTCTCATATATTGCATCGAGGAACATCTACCCAGCCAATCAACTTGAAGACATCAACACGTAATACACTCGGGTGATTCTTCATCCCGTCTATCAGGTGAGGCCGACACGACACCGCCACACCCCAATTATTCATGGGGACTCTCTACCTGTAAGAACCTCATGGCAATGTTTCACAGAAATGGTTTGAGGAATTCTTTATCTCACCCCATGATGATTGACACGCGATACCATGACTCACATAGATATATTACCAAAAATAAATGCATTCAAATCTAAAAAACACGAACTAAAAATACTCGTAAACATAATGAGATAATATTTATTATTTCAAGATTGTAGAAAGGGGGATGGGGAAATTATAGAGTATACATATGCTACCCATTCTATGGCACTGCCTTAGAAGCTAACCTACCTCAATGTCTTAGTATTATGGTAGCGCTGCATTGCTCCTCTCTGTCTCCTTTGAAGTCACTTGCTTTCTTCGAAGAATCTGAATCCAAGGGCTCCTAGGTATTTACGATTTTAAAAGTGAGACTTTGACTTTTACTTTAAGCCTTTTATAGCATGAGTTCGTCAGGTATCCTTCTAACGTCCATCTGACTCCAAATGTGATTGAATAGGAGTCCTTAGTCTCAAACATTCCACTGCATGATGAAAAGAGTAGACTGACAGGGAATGGTCTGTATGCCTTATGTCCAAGCATTAGTCTCTCTTTGAGTGAGGATCTCTCACATGGAGTTGGACCATACCTCTTGACTAAGACGATATGATCTTCCGAATCGTACTTTCTACTGCAAAAAACTATCACAAGCTTCTTCATGCTCTGCCTACATGTGTGGGCTTTGTTTTCCACTAAGAAATAACATTGTTCCTTTTACACTCACCATCGTGGAGAGTGTATATCAACTTTGTAGTTTCAGGCATTTGCATATGTCAAAACACAAAGTTTCTTCATCCTAATGTGTATGTGTATCGATACTATGGGGAAAAATGAATCAAAAAGTTCAAAGGTGGATCATATGAGAAGGAGCTTTCGGCTTTAGTCACTATTATGCACAAATGGCGCCCTTACTTGTTGGGGCAATCTTTTAAGGTGAAGACAGATCAACAAGTATTTAAGTTCCTCTTGGAATAGAAGGTAGGAATTGAGTCCTAGCAGAAATGGATCACAAAGTTGCTAGGCTATGACTTTACGATCGATTATAAAAAAAGGCAAAGAGAATAAGGTGGCAGTTTCTAGAAGAGGAGATGATAAAAGGAGGTCACTTTGGCATTAATCTGTTTTCCCACACCTTTATGGATAGAGGAACTAAAGGCTATAGCTATTCACTTTCACAGGAAGTTATGGATATATGCACCAGGCTGCAAAAAGGGGAAGCAATTGACAAGAACTATACAATGTAGCATGGCTTACTATTAAGGAAATGGAAGCTGGTTATAGTATCTTCTTCTCCTTTCAAAGAAAGAACATTGCAATTTATTCACAACAACCCTCAAGTTGGCCATGCAGGGTATCACAAAACCTTATATAGGGCTAGAGCATATATTTACTAGGAAGGGATGCATGCAGATATCAAGAAATTTGTGAGAGAATGTGCTGTTTTAAAGCTGCCAAGTATGAGACTCTTCATCCTGCTAGTTTATTGCAACCTTTGCCTGTCCTACTTCAACCATGGACTACTATCTCACTGGATTTTATTGACAGTTTGCCTCAATGACATGGTTCTTCTGTGATTTTTCCCATCATTGATAGGCTAACTAAATATTCTCATATTTTTTTCTCACTATCACATCCCTATATAGTTGTGAAGGTGGCTCAATTATTCTTTACTTGAGTCTTCAGATTCCATGGAATGCCTAAGACAATTGTGTCTAACAAGGATTCTGTTTTTACTAGTTTTTTTTTTTTTTTTTGAAAAGAATTTTTCAACCTCTAGGGTACCACTTTGGCCTTTAGTTTTTTTGCATACAATCTGCAAACTAATGGTCAAATGGAAGCCATTAATAAATGCATTGAAGGGTATCTCTGATGCTATATTGGAACCCAGCCTAAGGATTGGAGTAAATAGTTGACCATTGATGTATGATGTTACAATACAAATGTACATTCTTCTACTACTAGATTAACCCCTTTCAAATCACTGTATGGTTATCCACCTCCTAAATTGTTATCATATGTCCTTGGAACTACTACTAATGATGGTGTTGATCAGCAGTTGAAGACTAGAAAAGAAGTTATGGGATTGTTGAGAGAATAATTGTAAAAGGAACAACACATAATGAAGTTTTTTTGTTGACAAGAAAAGGGTGGAAAGGGAATTCGAGGTGGGGGATTGGGTTTTCTTGAGGCTGCAACCATATAGATAGAAAACTGTAGGGTCCATAGATATTTTGAAAATTGTATAATCTTTAGGTAGCAACCGGTGATTAGAGAATGTAAGTTTTAATATGTTTACTCTTTCATTATAAAATTTAAAAACATATAAATAAGAAATTTTGAAAAAAAAAAATCTAAAGAGAACTAATAGGTTCCATAGATATTTAATTGAAAATATCTATTTAATCTACATGCACAGTTGTTCACAATTGCTTTCTATTTCCAAAATAGAGCAAACATTCAAAATTTCTTTTTCAAGGAAAAAGTTTTATCTCAAAAGAATAACAGTACATGTAAATTGAATATCTACCGGACCTATCATTTGGAAAAGAAGATGTTTGTTCTATTTTGGAAAGACACAGATTGTTTGTTTGACTAAAATTATAATTTGGAACCATACTTTTGAATTTCATTATGTTCCGAAATAGTTAGAATTTTTTATTAGGTAGTACCTGGTACATTAGCATCCTCATTTCACTTCGTTCCGAATCCCAGCCAATTTCGGACTATTTGTAATAAACTTTTTATCATTTTCTGGAGTTTAAATGACATTTTTGTAAATTTAAAATTTAGATAACATTCATGTAATTTTAAAATCTAAAATGGATTTATATCATCTATTTTTTTTTTTTATAAATTTAAATGTGTCCCCTCTTTTTCTCTCTATTTTTTTTCTTTTTTTTTTTTTTTATAGAAAAAATTTCATATTCATCAAACATAGATATTACAGAGAATATTTATCCAACCAAACAGCTTGGGATACATGAGTAGGAACACCATTCCACCACATTTCTATATCTACAACATTTCAAACATGTCCAGCAAGCCTATGAGCACTTCATTGTCGAGACGATTGACATGTTGAACATTGCACTCCTTGAACATCTGCATGAGTTTTCTAGTTTCCTGAACTAAAACCCTTTGAGATCCAAAAGAATCACTGATAGTCTGCAACTCAAAAACCATCATTAAGCAATCATTTTCAAGTATAAGCTTATTAATCCCATGTTTGCACATAATTGTAGGCCTCTGAACACGGCGAATAATGCCCACCCCAGCCTTCTTTTGATCATAGATTATAGCACCACCTACATTTAGTTTAAGAAAATCTGCAGGTAGAGGTAGCCATTGATAACATGTCTATTGCTTGAAAGCTGGGATTTGCCTCATGGTGTTAGGCACTTTCTTCAATGAAAAAACAAAGTCAATTACCTGATAAGGTTCCATGCATTCTCTCATGCATCATTTTGTTTCTTCTGAACCAAAACTGGTCAGCTCCAACTATGCCTTCTTCCTTTATGCGCAGAGCCACCTTCCTAAAAGACAAATTCTAATCCACTTTTTGAATAAGAGACACATATCTAGCCTAGTCATCATGAATACTAAGACAGTGTAGTAAGGCATGTTGTAGACCCTCTACTTTTTTACATAAAATACATTTATCCTCCACATCAATCTTTATTCTTCTTAGATTTTTCAAAGTTGGCAGTCCCTCCCTACATGCTCTCCATGCAAAAACTTTAATTTTGTTATGGATCTTCAACTTTGATAGAGCATACCACAATGAGTTTTGGAGTCTAGCATTTGAGGGTTCTCCATTGCTTTCACCTCAGCTGGCTCTAAAGACTTGATTGGCACTCTTCACACTAAATTTGCCACTCTTCTCCTTATCCCAAATATACTTATCTTCCTCATCACATGGGCTTGGAGTAATTTTGAAGATCCCATGCCAGCAGCTATATTTAGATTTAATAGAGCTTTGATTCTATTAACATCCCACCACTTAGTGTTACAATCAATTAGATCTCCCACCTTGGCTTCAGTTGATACAGACTCCCCCCCCCCCCCTTTTTAAGTCTCATTATTTTTAATAAATTTTTGAATCTTTATTATTATTATTATTATTTTTTCTCAACTCAAGTTTGTAATTTTTCTTATCTCTATTTTTTATTTTAAACTTTTTATCCTATATTTATTTTAGAAATCTTCAAATCTTTCACACACATATATGATACACATTTACGTATATACACATTTTTTTTCACTAATTATCAGTTTATATATATAGCTAATACACACCAGAACACTCCAATACTAAAATATCTAATACTTAAACCAAGATAATGACCGTAACAGAATTTAAAGCATTGTTCAGAACATTGCACGATTAGGAGTACCATATCTCCAGCTACAAAATGTAACCCTCTTTGATTAGTTGTTGGGCCTCAAATATCTCCAGCTACAAAATATGGCGATGCGAAATGCCACTTGTGAGGTGCGGATTGGGTGGGACCAAGTAAAAAAATCTTGTTTCGTGCAAAAGCCCCCACACAGCATCATTTACAACCAATCACTCCAAAGAAACATATATGCGGATATGGCACCAGCATTAAAGGATAAGGTCCAATCGGGTCCCATTGGTTATTCCATAACTCTAAAACGCATATCAATCGTCGGATCCTAAAAATCAAGCAAACGAACCGTCAACTTCCAAGAATGAACAAGAGCCACAAGCCTACCCTTGAAATGAAAATACAAAGCAACGGATAACGTATGCTTTCAGCTTATTCTACCACCACCACCACCACCACTTTCCTTGACACCGCGCTTGAATTCTTGCGTTGATTGATTCAGGTCCTAAAATATGGCCTATCACAGGTGTGTTTGTGGGCAATGGCCTTGAAGGAGGTGGTTGTTGTATTGAAGAAGGAAGCAGAAGAATAACGAGATTAACTCGAAGAAGAGAAGCAGTTAATAATACGAGGCGTTTTGTTGCTGAGTAGTGTGTGTGCTGGTAAATGACATGCGTTGTGTGTTTTAATGAAACGGGGCGCTTAGGGAGGTGTCGTTGTAAGTAGAAAGAATAGGTTTAACGAAACGGTGAGTTTTGAGTTATTAGAAGTTAGATTTGTTTTATATGTGAGAAAGTTGCGTTTTGAGTCTTCTTACTGAGCTGTTCAGTATAAATAGTAGGTTGATCTTACATGTAACTACTTTTTGATGAATAAGAATCTTTAAATCTTGGAGGTTGGGAGTTCCTCGAAAATTCCCCGATTAGGTTCAATATGGAATCTGGCGTTTGAATCATTCTCGTGCTGTGCAATTCTTGTGTACTGTTCTCATTCTTAGTGTTCTGGTAAAGTTTAGCAAGCTGAAGTGTTCTTGATCATTCAATGGTGTTCTTGATTATCAAGAACGTTACATGGCCACAATCACAACGAAAGCTTCAACTGCAGTTTTCCGGCCATCATGTGCCGCAAAATCCAGGTTCCTTACTGGGTCTTCTGGCAAATTGCATAGAGAGTTGGCCATTAAATCAATGGCTTCCCCATCTTCTACATCTTCTTTCAAAGTAGCAGCCAAGAAAGGTGAATGGTTGCCGGGCTTAGCCTCACTAGGTTACCTTGATGGCAGGTACATATCTATTCATCTACACTCACCAATTCTGAACCCTATGCATTCTTAAAGGCTTAAATTGAACATGTCAAAAGTAAGAAACAAACTTTTACAGTGCTTTTAAAATTGTTTGAGTCTTCTTGATGAAAATGGGTTTGATCCTCTAGGACTTGCTGAGGACCCTGAGAACCTGAGATGATTTATTCAAGCTAAGCTTGTCTATAGTCACTTGGCGATGTTGGGTGTTGTGGGAATGCTACTTCTAGAGGTTTTCACAAAGAATAGTATTATCAATGCCCAAAAGTGGCATGATGCTGGGAAAGCTGAATACTTTGCATCCTCGTCTACCCTCTTCGTGATCGAGTTCATTTTGTTCCATTATGTTGAGATCAGAAGGTGGCAAGACATAAAGAACTCAGGAAGTGTCAACCAGGACCCCATCTTTAAGCAATATAATTTGCCCCCAAATGAGGTGGAATACCCAGAAGGCATTTTTAACCCACTTAACTTTGCACCCACTCCTAAGGCTAAGGAGAAGGAGCTTGCAAATGGTAAATCAATGTTTGAAATATGCATGTTGATCCAGCTCATAAATTTTGCATACTAATTGTTCTTTGCATGTATGCAGGGAGGTTGGCAATGCTGGCATTTTTGGGATTTGTGGTTCAGTATAATATTACTGGAAAAGGACCATTTGACAATTTGTTGCAACACCTCTGTAATATCTGCTCCTTTCTTCTTCTTTATTTATGAGCCTCGATCTACATGTCGAACTTCAGTTTACGTGTTGAGCCTCGTTCTACGTGCTAAGCTTCGATCTATGTGCTAAACTTTATCCTAAGTGTTGTACCTTGATGACGTGTTCTGAAAGTTATCCAGCGGATTTCAAAGTAAGATAGATATTTTAAAACTTATGGATATTTTAAATATTATGGAAATATTTATAGAAGATATTTCCAGTATTATTAGATAAGTTTGTTTTTAAAGTAACATAATTATAATATTTTAATGAGCTCTAAAAATATTATAATTGTGGATAATTACTTAAATTAAATATTTTAGTTGTTTTAAAATATTAAGAGGTTTAACTTTACGTTGAAAACTCTTATTTAATTTAAATGATTTTATTCTCTTTGAGTAATTAACGATACTTTATCATTTTCAATAACGATGAAGAAATATTATTTTATAAACTTTAGTTTATAAAATAATATTCTATCTTAATTCCTCGCAGTATTTTATTTAAATGTTTTATTTTAAATAAAACACTTATGCGTTTTCAAATCAGTGTTTAAACTCATCGTTAGATCGTTTTGAGGATCTTGAAGCATAGGACTGAGATTAAATACCCAAGCCTCTCTCTTTCCCTCCTCACTTTTCTCTTTTCCCTCTCTCTTTTCTTTCTTCTCTCTCTTCCCATGCACGTCCAGCCCGTGCTTTGTTCTTCTCCACCGTGCATGAGCTTTAGCTCTTCCAGCCGGTGCCACCTCCAGCCGCCATGCCCCGCCTCCACCTCCGGCATGATCCTCCCCCACCGGCAACCACTACCTCATCGGTGGTGAGCTATATCAGCAGCCACCTCTCTCTCTTTCTCCCTCCAAGCAAATGGGTTTTACACCCATTTTCTCCTCTTTGAGCCACCATACAAGGCTGAAACGGCCACCAAGCACCACCAATGGCTTCACCACGTCATGGGCTTCCTCCCCATGTCTTTATTTTCCTTTAATTCTCTCTCTTTCTCTGATGGGTCTCCACAACTAACCATACGGTTGCACTATCGTACACGACTACCCACAATGTTTCACCACCACCACCTTGTTCCTCTCATCACCATGACATTCTCCAACAAATTTCATGGCCAATGGAGCTGTGTATAGCTCTCACTCTCCCTCACTCTCCAAGGTCGAGTTATACTTCAAGTGGCAGATCCGCCGCTGTCAGCTGCCGCCTCGCCATTACCTCGCCAACACAACTCCACCACATCTTCCTCTACCTCTCCCTAGCTTCCCATGAAGTTCTGTGGCCTTCATCCACCTCAAGTAAACTCCCACCTATTCGGATGTACTGTTCACGGTGTGATGCCGCTGTGCTCCACCACCTTTGACCACCACAAGGCCACCTTGAGCCTTTCCAAGACCACACCTAGCTATTCTCAAGACCAAACCGTCAATTTATGTGGTAGGTAGCCATCGTACGCGATGTTACCTCCACATACGACTCCTCCGACGCTCTGATTGTGACGGGCAGCGAGCGACACACGGGTTATCTCGTCGATGGTATAACCCTCTATCCCTAGTTATTTACGTTTAAAGTAGTTTATTGGTTGGACTATAGACTGTGTAGTTAGTAATTGTGGAGTTCGCTGCGTAGTTATGAAGTGAAGTGTAGTTGTGAAGTGTTGGGCTTGATTGTGTAGTATTGTGGATTGTGCTATGAAGTATGAGTGTGAGATGGATGCCATAGCTGTGATACGGCATGAAGTGCGAAGGGAGTACGCGTGGAGCGTACTTTGTGTAGTGCAGCGACGCTCCATGTGACATGCGCTGCAGTGACGTGTGGCATAAAATGAAGAGAGTGCACGTGGAGTGTACTCCGTGTTGTATGGCGATGCACTGTGTGCTGTGTGTCATGATAATAAGCGTTGTAGCGAAGGGAGTACGTGTGGCGTGTACTCCATGTTGAGTAGCGATGGGTGTCGTAGTATGGATGGAAGAGAGTTCACGTGAGTGTACTCTGAGCTATGTCGTGATACACCGGAAGGCGTGTCACGAAGGGTTGGATGGTGTAGCGGAGAAGCGTGGAGTGATTGTGTAGCATCAAGAACTGGGTAACAGTGTCCCGAAGCAATGGTGATGTGGCTATAATCCAAGGTGACGGGTGTCACCTTGAGGTGGACTTGTGGCTAAAAGTATGTGTGAAGCGGTGAAAAGGTACCAGAGAGTGCAACGGAAGCATGGTGGGGATCGTGCTGTTATTCGAGAATTTGTCTCGAGCTGCATAGTGTGATAGAGGTGTATTTTTGGATGCAGTCCTCTTGTTAAGTGGAGGGAACTGTGTAATAGTGTCCTGAATCAATGGTGATATGGCCTGTAGTCCAGCGTGACGGGTGTCACCTTGAGGTTGACTACGGCTAAGAGTATATGGAAGTGGTGGAAAAGTATCAAAGCATGCAGCGGAAGCATGATGGGTGTCGTGACGTGACTCAGGATTAGTCTTGAGCTACGTGACGTAACAGAGGTGCATTTGTGGATGCAGTCCTCTCCTATCAAGTGTTGGGATGAACTTGTATAGGCCAAGAAGTAGGAAGAGTCCTATCGACCGGGTTTGAACAAGTTGGTGTTGGAGTATGAAGCTTGTTTATACAAGCAGACGTTCATTGGAATTATAAGTTACTCTTAGGTGATAAAAGGGGATGAGATACAGGTGTCTCTGGCGAGACATGTGTGCCGGATAGGTTTACCATATATAATGAGTAATCTGTCCTGAGCATGGTTACATTGTGTTTTATCCCCAAAGTTAGCTTAAATTCATGTAGCCTGTCTGGATAGGAATAAGGATTTAGTATGGGCTAGGATACGTGAAGGTAGTAATGGGTAAGTAGTCTAAGGTTGGGACGCATGACTCTGTCGATCGGAATCATGCGTCGGATTGTGGAAATAGAAGAACGAAACAGAGGTCTTAGTGTCTTAACCCTAAGGTGAATCACGAGGGTTCACTTTAAGGAATAAAATCCCGAAAGTTTTAGTATAGTAAATGGCACACAAGAGCCTAAGGATGGACGAAGAGTGTTCCAAGTGAGGCATAGTTCTATTTTTTAGAATAGTTCCTTATGCATTAGATAGATGATGACGTAAGGTTATGTGTATGCATCAAGGTTGCATGGATTGAGTATGACATGAAGTCCAGGTAAGTATTACGTTCATACTCTTCTAGAGTTTTTCTATATACAAACGAAGAAGAAAATGAAAACTTTTCTCTTAAAGGAAAACAAAACTTTTCTCCACGAATACACGTTTTATGAAAGAAAAAGAACGAAACGTAAGTTTTCAAGTATAAGTACGTAGCAGCCTTCCTTGGCAGCCCCTTTTTACGCACCCAAAGTATGTACGTGTATGCATGTGAATGGATGCTATAAGTAGTACGTATTGTATGTATGTTCATGAAAAGAAATAAAAAGAAGCTTTAAAAGACAAGTAAGAAATGTTAAGGACTGTAAAGACTGAAACTGAAATGAAAAGAAAGAAAAGAAAAGAAAGAAAACAAATTTTTAAAATAACTCTCTCCTAAAAATGATTCTTTTTAAAACAACTTTTTTAGACTCTTTCTAAATAACTTTTCTTAAAATAAAAGGAAAGAAAACTATTCACTCTCTCTTAAAGAAACTTCTTTTAAAATGACTTTTACAAAATAAAAGAAAGAAAACCATTTTTCTTAATTAAAACTTTTATGAATCGTAAGAATTGAAGAACCGTAAGAATTGTAAGAAACGTAAGAACTGTAAGGACTGAAATGAAAGAATGGATTGTAAAGGAAAGGAAATGACTGTAAAGAAATGAACAGACTGAATGTATGATGTATGAAAATACATGCCACATGGAGTAGAATGGAAATGGTACCAAATGAATGGATTGGACATGGTAGATTGCAATGTCGGGTAAGTAGTACTAGTAGTGCACCTAATGTTGCACCCTGACGGAATGGATTCCCAACCCATGGCCACGAGCGGAATCAGGTCCAAAAGACTGCTTATCCCAGCACATGGGGCGTAACAGTGTGCTACATGGCCAATGAAAGTGAAAAGAAAGAATGGATGCATGTTAAGAAATGAATGCATGTATGTATGTATGAATGAATTGAATGCATGAATGTACGTAAGTAAGAAAAGATGAATGAATGAATGAATGTACGTATGCATGAATATATGTAAAAATAGGGGTGTGCATCCGGACCGGATTTTTTTCCGGTCCGGTCCGGAAATCCGGATCCGGGTGAATCCGGGCGGTTATCCGCCCGGATTATACCCGGGCGGTTTTATAAAACCCGGATCCGGTTACGGATCCGGTTTTATAATCCGGTAATCCGTAACCGGTTTTATGTCCGCTTGTTTTATTATTTGCCGAAAACGACACCGTTTTAATCTTTGATTTCTTTTCCTCTCAACTCTCTCAAACGGATTGGCAATTTCGAAACCTCCCTCACTGCAGAGTCTTCTCTCAACCCTAGCCGTGCCGTCTCTCAACCCTAGCCGTGCCGTCTCTCAACTCTCTCGAATCCTACGGTACGTTAATCTCTCTCTCTCTGTCTCTCTCTCGGTTTGGTTGTTGTTGTTGTTTTTTTTTTTTTTTTTTTTGTGGGCTTGTATTGGATTTTCTGGGTGGATCCGGTTAAACCTATAAATTATTTCATCATCTGTCGTTGCCCACTCTGGCTAGATCTAAGCTTTGGTGTTTGTAAATCACTTTCCTCTCTCGTTGGCCGTTGCCCACTTTAGCTAGATCTGAGTTCATATTTACATATTTGAGTTTCTGTGTGTAGATCTATAAAAAGTAAAGGATTTCTCTAGATGCTGTGATTGTGTTTATTATACTTTTTTTTTTCTCTTCTTTTTGGTTTAGATCTGGGCTACGTGCCGATTGCGAATCTGTGTCTCGAATTTTTGGGTTTGGAAAGGTAGTCATCATTTTCTTTTATCTTCACTGCATTCCATATTTTTTTCAAATCAAATCATTGATTATCCGAGTGAAGAAACTTGAGAGAAAGTCCTTGAAATTATTGTGAATGGGTTACTTTTTTTTATATGCGTTCCCCTCTTCAAATTGCAAAGAAAGTGACAGAAAAAAGTGGACTTGTCCACTAGCATTGATTCTATAACACTACAGACTCAGAAAGTAGAAAGAATATTCGAAGGCATTTAAAAGTGTAGTTGATTCTCTTTGTTTTCTGTCGCCTTTTTGGTTGTTCTGATAACATTTTTATCCTGTCCGTCTAATTATTGGTAGGATTATCAAACTGATGCTGAAGATAATGGCCTGGAAGATATGTGCAATGTTGTTGTTGGAGTTAGAAAAAGAACCATGTTGTTCTTACATCTAGGGGTTTCTATAGTTATTAATTAGAAAACTAAATTTTCATGTACTGTCATGATCAGTACTGTAATGTTGATATTGTTGTTGTTGTTGTTCATGTGATCTATTGATAATGGACGAAAAGTCAGAATATATATTCTTGATCGAAGATCTACTCTTTTCTTTGGTTTAAAAAGGATCAAAGATCAAAACCAATAAAACAGCAAGAACATGAGGGGTTATATTAGGTTTTTTTTTTTATTTTTTTTATTTTTTTATTTTTTGGAGTTAGAAAAAGAACCATATTTTGGGAACTGGGAACTGATCTAGAATTTTAGACCAATAAATTCATACACACACACACACACACACATATATATATATAGTAGCTAACTAGGTTGTGCCAAACCCAGGGTATATGTATGTATGTATATAGGCTTGATACAATGTTAGAAAGAAGAGGGGGATTGTCTTAGGAGACAGGAACTATGATGAGTTGTTTGTTTGACAGTGAATGGACATTGGCACAAGGTTTTTCTCCCCACTGATGTAGGATAAAACATGTGAGAGAATTGTCCAATCAAACATTGGCAATAATCTTTAACCAACGATTCATAAAAAATTATATTTTACAATGGATTATTTGAGACATGATTCTATATCATATTACAAACTCCATTAACTTTCTAATCATGGTTAATTTTCAGTTTATTCATTCTGTTTTATTTTTCTCTAAGATGAGATAGACTGAAGAAGATGATGAATACTTTCTGCAAAGAAGTCACTAGGATGATGCTGTAGATCCTCCATCTGAAGAACAAGCAAGAGGAGGGGAAGATTGTGATCATTCTTTTGTCTTGAAGGATGATCTTTTTTTTTTTTAATCGGTTAATTTATTAGTTTAATTAGCTGTGATGTATTACTATTTATTTTGTTTTTTGTAAATTTATGTTTTGTATTGTGATGTAGCAACAATATTATCTAGTTTGCATCTTTATTTATTTTGTTCTTCAATTATTTTTTTTTAGAAAATTCTTTTCAAGTGTTTTAATTAATTTTTTAAAAAAATCTGGGCAATTTAAATATGAGATCAGAATTTTTTTTTAAAAAAAGTGCTATAATTTTTTTTTAAAGTTATAAAGATTTGTTCAGAATTTTTTTTTTTCAAAATCCGGATTGAATCCGGGTATAACCCGGATATCCGGGATTATAGACCAACAAAAAAAAAATTCCGGATATCCGGTTACAATCCGGATATCCGGATTGAATCCGGTTATCCGCCCGGATTGAGTCCGGGTTCAATCCAGGCGGTTATTTGCCCGGATTTTAAAATCCGGATCCGGATCCGGTTATGGCCGGATACCCGGATCCGGATCCGGATGCACACCCCTAAGTAAAAGAACGAATGCATGAACAGACTCTTTAAGAAATGAAGATAGCGATACGTGGAGAATTGTTTTAAAAAAGAAAGCATGTTTTCAAAGAAAAACCCCACCTCACAACGTTTTTAAAATGAACTAAAAGACGTATGCATGATAAGTACGATATGTATATACGAAATGATAAGTGCATGACTGAAAATCTATATTATTATATGTTGAGTGTATGAAGTAATGCTTACGAGTCATCGACTCATTTTAATTTTTATGTGTGCCCTCCCAGGGACAAGATGAGCATGACAGGTCAGGACGGACATAGCCCAAAAAAAAGAGCACAAAGGCCTAGGCAAGATCTTTTGTATGAGAAACTTTAATTATAAAGTTTAATATTTTTCTCTGTAATATTTTAATTAAGAAAAATAAAATTTTATTTATAACATGGAGTCTTTTATATCCTGACATGAATGGAAAATAAATTTAGAAGGAATTTTAATTCTCGTCGATTTTTATCAAAATCGTTATGAAAAGGACCCACCATAAGGACGGGTGTTACAACCTCTCTGACCCATGGCACAACACCATCATCCAGACACTAAGGGGCTACTAAGTTTATCAGAAATGACGTGATGACCTGTTTCATTTATTCTGTAACAATGGGGACACGGTTTTTGAGTGAGATATGGCATCAGTGTGAACAATGTATCCATGTACAGGGGAACTGAATGGCATTAACATCTCCATGCAGATTACATCTACTATATAGCAGGTCCAGTTAAATTTCTGAAGCAAGAAATCGAGAACGCCTAAAACTCCTTATGCTTTCAAAATTCAACTTCCATGTGTTTTTCTCTTCAAGTTTCAACTTATGGCTTGGGTAATTGGAAACTAATATCAGAAGGTATTCATGTTATAAAACTAAAAGATCAAATAAACACCCGTGTTATGAGTTAAACATATACAGCTATGATATTCGGTAGCGAAAATAATCAAATGAGCACCTGTACACCTTTCAGATTGCTCTTATTTCATTACTTTCTATGCAACTCCATTAAAAGAAATCTACAGCCTAAACTTCAAATGTGATTCACAGAGATGATTCTTTCAGCAACCTCCTTGTCATTTCAACCAAGATTAAGGTGACACATGAGAGTCGGTTTGGTTGCTGCAAGAGGAATGTAAATGATAAGGAACAGGAAGGCAGACCTAGCTACCTGAACGCTAGAGAACAGAAACTAGCAAAAGAGTTAGGAACACGGATAAGATATCAATAAACATTTGAGTATGTGCTTGTTCTTCAAATTACACGATGAACAAGGATGTATCATCCAGGTACTTCAACTAAACCCTATACTCAAGACATGGGAAAGGATAATCTAATGAATTAAAGAAACTTCCACTGACAATTAAATTTTAATAAATAGGTAATCTAACAGTTCCATAAATGGAGCTCAGTGCATTGCTGATCCGGTCGATAATTATTAACGAAAAGTATGGTTGTTATTAACCATTATGCTAAGAGTAATAATAATATGTGCATGGGCATTACACAGGCAGTTGCACATGGGGTGAGTTAAAATACCAGTGATAAATGAACGGTAAATATTTTTGAAGTAAAAAATCATTAGTCTGCACAGCCCATGTACATATCACCACTCTTATGCTAAAGATGAAAACACTATTTTCTTGGTTCACGTGTAATTTTTTAATGTATACCCTGTTCAGCCAATCAATCATAGAGAACTACAGGAGTTGAACCTCACTGTTTGAATATGCGGCAGTCAGAACAATCTAAAATTTGTCGTTTCAACTAGTTAAGAAAATAGGCGGAATTCAACCTGATATATTGTATCATTAATTCTGAGTAAGAAATTTGCAACCAAGCAATTAGTCTTGATAATAATTCATCCCATTCAATAGAAATTTTTGGGCATGCAATACCATCAAGAAATATAGTTGCAATTTCTTTAGAGTTCAGAAGTGAAGAATGAGAAGATTAAATGAATTCTCACCGGCGCTAGCCATTCTGATTGTACATTGCAATGCCACAAGGCCCAGATGAAGAGAACCAAGTATGATGACCATTCTCATAAACAATACGAGGTAGCTCAAAGTTGCCATTAACTTGATAATCCACAGGATTTGCTTGTAAATTTATCTCCATCTCAGGTCTCAATTTCTTATTGTCTGACAAATTTGAATGATCATACACCGGGCATGCACCTTGCTCACTAGGTTGTAAACTTGAACAAGCAGTTCTACTTAACTCTTCAGAGCCATCACCTCCTGATCCCATATTTGCAACTTGTACAGTATCGCCATCCTCTGTTTGCCAGCATTAAAATAACCACAATAAGCTGGATGTTAAACATCTGAGGAGCTATCCACATCTGTCACTGGAGAGGAAAAAGATAACAATGAACACATCAGTCAATGGATTAGATGAAAAATGAAATGTTTTGCTAGTTCAGCAGGGAAATAAAAACTGATAAATGAAGTACATGAAACTTAAAATTACTAGGTTTTAAGTAACAGATCTATATACTTACTAATCAGCAAAACATAGAGCTATCTGCTTATGAAGCCATCTGATTAATTCCACTCCTATTAACGCCACATCATCTACTATTCATTTGTATTATTATTAAATCAAAATTAAATAAGACATCATGAAGTTAAGCTTATTGAATAAAGAAATGAATATTTTACTATTTTTTTATAACTCACTAAATGAAATTTAATATATTAACTAAATTAATAATTTTAATTTAAAATTAGTAGCCTTTTAATTTTCACCACGCATCTTTTCTGTTTTATAATCAACCCATGTAGTTTTTAATTCTATAATCAAAGGCTTCATAAATGTTCCTGAATTTTAAAAAAAGTTAAAACGAAAAGTGAACATAAAAAAGAGTATAGAGGCATAACCAACCTCATTACTTGATAAAATTGTAGAGGAAAAGTGTGTTCACAAAAATGAACTTCTCAGTTTTATCTTTATTTTTGTTAGTAGATTGTATAAAATTGTTATAAAACTTTTCTTTTTACATCTTTAAAAGATTTTAAACATATTTAAGATTCTATGCAATGATATGTACTTTTTATTAAAATATCCCGTGCATTGCGCTATTTCCATTTTCATCAATGCATATATGAAGTCATGTATTGAAAATAATGCTGCATTGGATATGATTAGCGGAAAACTTACCTGTGTGGCAGGAAGTTTGGCTCATTGGGTAACATCATAAGTCGGTTGTCATAATTTGGAAGCCATGATGAGGACTGGGCTTCTTGCACACTACTCATGATCTGTGATAATGGCATCCCTCTCTGAAACATTTCATGAAAGAACGAGCATATACGAGATTTCATGACATTTGAGACAGGACAAGGGGGAGGGACGCAAAGAGAAAGATCTGAAGTAGCTGACGCTTTAACCACCTGGATAGTGCTTTCTAGAGACGTTTGTTGGTGTTGTCCCAAGTTTTCCAGTAAAGAGGAAAGACCTGGTATAAGTATAGTATTGATTAAGGTGGGTTGGTAATGAGGCATTTCCACTGACGCTATGAAAGGTGACCCAGGAACTCACCTTGGGACTCAATTGAGGCAAGGCTCTACTGAGGTGCCTCTATGGTGCCTTAGGCAAGGCAAGACAAGGCACCTTTACTAAGGAGCAGGCCTAGGAACTTATCTAGGGTCTGAAGCACTTGAGATGAGCACCTCCGTAATATCTACCACACTCCTCTCTCTCTCTAATATAACCAACACTTTTGTGAATATAAAAATGATGGTATACAAATCCATACACAGGCACTAATCTGAAGGTCAGAAATATTCCCAGAAAAATAAGTCGAGCTTTCTCATACGATAAATATACAAATATTGTACCATATGCAGACGTAACTGGTTAACTGATTCTCCTAGCAAGTCTTCCATGTGCCTAAGGTATTCTACATTGTCGATTTTATCCAGATCACTCCAATAGCTGAAGGAATGGCAAGATAGGTAAAATTGTTAAATGTACATAAAGGAAACTAAGTACGAAAGTCAGTCAAACTACAGACTAACGTATGTGTCAAATCTTAGATGAATTGAGGTTCTGATTTGTGAGGAAAGAATATGGAGATGAAAGCAGAATTGTTGTATTGGAAAAGTGCTTGAATGAATGAATAATTACAGAGTACTTTGACTATATTTAAGGCAAAGTAAGGAATAATAGACTAACTGTATTAACTAACTTTTCTTCTCCTCTTCCAGTTTGACACATGTAGCTTTAGATTTTAACTCCATTTGTTCAATTCTTGATGCTATATTCCAACACCCCCCCTCAAGATGAACATGTATATTTAGGATGTTCATCTTGCGGAGAGTATGATGAAATGGAAGAGAGCCTAGAGGCTAGGTTAAAATATCTGCTAGTTGTAGTCTTGAAGGGACATGAAAGAGCTTGATGATGTTTTGTTGCAGCTTCTCTCGAATAAGATGACAGTCTATCTGTATGTGCTTTGTTCTCTCGTGTTGGACTGGATTTGTTGCAATGGATAATGCTGATTTTCTGTCTGTATAAACCAAAGTTGGTTGCTTGTGGTTAACATTTAGGTCTTGCAGTGCATAAAGGAGCCATTGAATCTCACAAGTTGTTGAAGCAAGGGCCCTATATTCTGCTTCTGCAGAGGATCTGCTTATTGTGGCTTGCTTTTTACTCTTCCATTAAATTAGTGAATCACCCAAAGATGGAAAAACCTCTTACACTTCTTCGAGTGTCAACACACCCTGCCTAATCACTGTCTGAGAAAGCCTTGAGCTGCAATTCTGATGAAAATGGGAAGAATAAACCTTGTCCAGGAGTTGCCTTTAAATATCTGAGAACTCGAATGGCTGCTTGGTAATGACTAACAGCTGGTTTTGCTAGAAATTGACTAAGAACTTGGACTGAATAGGCAAGGTCAGGTCGAGTTATTGTTAAGTATAACAACCTCCCAACTAATCTTCTGTAGGCTGAAGGATCTTCATATAAATCAGCATCTGAAGCAGTGAGCTTCAAATTCGATTCCATTGGGAAAGCTGCAAGTTTTGCACCAAGAACTCTAGCTTGTCCAAGTATGTCTATAGCATACTTCCTTTGGCAAATTGATATGCCAGTTTTAGATCTTGCCACCTCCAATCCGAGAAAATATTTGAGTGCCCCCAAGTCTTTAATTGTAAACTTATCATGTAGAAAAGTTTTGAGTAACTGTATTTCAAGCAAGCTGTCACTTGCTAAAAGAATATCATCTACATAGACTAGTAAGGCTATGAAGGATGATTCATGAAATTCCCAATGTACCCTTGTAAAACCACGAAATTGTCTACCAATTTCCTTGAACAAATTAGTTAGATCTCAATTATAAAGATTATGAAATGAATCAAATACTTTAAAATAAATAATCAAACTTGCAAGACACAACGATTGGTTACGAAGGGAAACCCTTTAAAGAACTCTTTAAAGGTAAAACCCTACGGGGCAGCCAAACCCAGGAAAGTCAATCTCATTATTTGAAGAACAATTACAAGTAATAATCAATTACAAAACCTTTGCAATTCGACTCTCTTACTTGCCTAGACAAACGACCCGTTTGTCTTCTACCACAGTAGCAGCCAGAACCTCTGGCGATCTTCAAATGTTGACCTCCCTTTTTGGAACTCCAAAGGCTGAAACCCAATCGATGTTACTTCGCACTCAAAGCACGATCACACTCAAGAAGATATGAAAAATCCCATGAAAATTCTCAAGTGAATTTTCTCTCATAAACACATAGAATATCCTCTGTAAAATTCGTGGCTTGAAGTCCTTGAGGAGATACAAAACCGAGTCCCCTTTAAATAGAAGATCTGAAAACAGTTCTAGTTGTAGTAGGACTCTGCTGACGGTTAGCAACAGACGCGAAAACGCGTCCCGACGGACTGCTAACATTTCGGAATAACTTCTTCTGATATAGACTGAATTCTGTTCCGATTTCTTCTGGATAAGTGTACTGCTAACAGAACTTGATTTTGACTTCAGGAACTTATCTAAACAACTCCTAATATTTCTAGATAGACTCAACATTGTTTAGACATTTTTACATTCATCCAACAATAATAAATAATATGATAAGATAAGACTTATCATTCACTCATCTAATCCTAGCCAACTTTTTTGCCTTTACAATTCAGATTTCTTGATAACATGTCAAATCTTAGATGAATTGAGGTTCTGATTTGTGAGGAAAGAATATGGAGATGAAAGCAGAATTGTTGTATTGGAAAAGTGCTTGAATGAATGAATAATTACAGAGTACTTTGACAATATTTATACAAGGTAAAGTAAGGAATAATAGACTAACTGTATTAACTAACTTTTCTTCTCCTCTTCCAGTTTGACACGTGTAGCTTTAGATTTTAACTCCATTTGTTCAATTCTTGATGCTATATTCCAACAGTATGAAATAAGAAGGCAGTTGTAATAAAGAAAAAACTTCTTGCACTTGATAGATATTGACGTTGCTCAGCTTTTTAGATGCATTCTGTTATCAGTTGACATCTTACGTGGAATGAAATAATAGGGGTTTAACAATGTGGTAGCGGTTAGAGGGTCATATCCTATGTGCTACAATACATTATCTGACAGAACAGTTGCTCTTGCGCCTTGGTTTTTGTTGAAACTTCGCAGCCTCATAAAACTGGCAACAGGACTCCTCTAAACAACCAGTGTGTGTGGTCCCCAACCAGAACAATAGTATTTTCTGAAAGGTTGTTTGCTTTTTCTTTTTTTGAGTTCAACTGGAAAAATAATTTCAAATAAGGACAGTTTGAACTGAAAAAGGTACCCTTCAAACCAGTTACAATAAAACAGAGAGTTTCTAATAAGCAGAAGTAAATACACTTGAGCTTTTATTCAGTATCCATCTAACACTAACAATACAATCCACAAGAACCGAAAGAAAAAGCAGTACTTTAAAAACCAAAAGCCCCTAAGGTGCACCTCAGTCTCTTTTGTACTCCTGTAAGTTGAGCCTGCAATACCCTTAATTGATTCCTCAATTCCTGCACATCGTATTTACCCACAATCCACTCAATCAAGTAAATAAAGAATCCAAATAATAATGTATTAAGATACTGCTGGTAAAAAATCTGTACCTCGATTGTTTGAGAGCTACAAGAAAAAAAGAAAAATATGGGGGTGCCAAGTCAGATGGGGTCAATAAGTTCACTACTAAAAATTTACAGATTGATCAATACAATAGTACCTTGAACCCATAAAATTCTCTATATTTACATCATGGTCCAACTTGTTGAAGGTTTTCTTTATAACCTATATTGCCAAATAGAACATCGACATGAATAAAAGAATAAATATTGAGGGATAAATGCTCTATCTTGAACTGATACAAACAGAAGAAGCAAACATAGACACTATATTTTGAACGGATGGGGAATGACAGTCATACTTCAAGGTTCTCCAATTTCCTGTTCCAGTGAAATAAAATATCACTTAGCTATTGTGCATCCAAATTTAACCAAACAAACAAGTGAATAAAAAGGGTCAAAAGTTTAGGATAACTTTTTTTCCACACCTTTTTGCCCTTTCATGCGGTGTTATGTGTGCATACTTTGCTATAACCTCTTCAAAATTTTTGAGACGACAAAGAAACATTTCAGATTATCGTGTATGGAATATATCAAACCCCATTTTAACCATGGTCGAATCTGTTTAATAATTGTCCTTTGCGATTTAGGTAGATTAACTAGCATATAGTTGAAGACTTTTGCTAAACTTTGTCTCACTGACGTGAGATGGTTACATGTATTGAGTAAATATAGAACAAACATTATATGGAAAAAAGGGATGATCCAGAGGGTTTACAGGAGGATTTGTGGGATTACAAAGATTCAAAATAGTTTCTATACATGGTGTACAACAGACACCTATAGTTACAGTGTGTGAGTTGCAGAGCTATCAATGGTAAGGAATGTCCGACCAATACATAACATCAGTTATCTCCCAATATAATGTAATTTCCCTGCCAAGAATATTTGTGATCTCCATCTAATAGAAATCTATCTATTATGCATATAAACTAGAGGGCATGAAGACAGCCGATTATTTGGATCAGGGAAATGTTGTATAACAAAGGACATACACTTAAACTCCCTGTGCTCTCCTTGACATAACGTAGGCCTCCCAGTTGGACAAGATCAATGTCGCACAATATGGCCAACTCCCGAGCTGTCTTCAAAATGCCATGTCTCCTTTTTCAATAAGTAACTTGTTGGTTGCTAGTGCTCTCTAACCTCTTTATCCTGAGCTTCACGCATCCCATCTTGCAATCTAAGAAGCAAATTCCTTTATTATGCATTTACACGCCGACCACCCCAAATTCATATCGTACGAGAACAACATAATTTAGCAAAAACACATCCCTTTTCTCATGCAATCCAATCGAATGTTTTGATCATGCAATAATATTACAGTTCTCCAGACAGAAGCTTTCATTCCAGGCACCACCAGCACTACTCCACTAGATACCCCATATGGTAAAGCCAAAAAATCTCAAACCGCTGTTCTCTAAAACACTAAGAAGATATAAAGTTGCCAATTTTGGAAGCTCACGACATGACAAATAATCTAGCTATATTTACACCCCCAGTGTAACAGAACACCTGGTTTTGGTGAGACACCAAGTAGAAGGTATGAAAGAAACAACAAAAATGCCCAAAAAATATACAACCAAATGGAAAATCAACAGTCGAAAGAGAGACACAATGGAACAATTAGAATATGGATAAAAATTACTACAGGAACACAAAAGGAAAATGGGAGAGACAGAAGGTGGTCAAAACATATAACAGAAAAGAGGGTTTTGGATATCATTGAAAGCTTACAAAATTCACACAATAGGTAAAGGTGTGATTTCGGGCGTGGAAAGTGCAGAACCAACCAAAGGGAAATTGCGAGTGTCTGGAACGAGAGAGTGCGAGTGTCCAGGAGAGAGAGAGAGAGAGAGAGAGAGAGAGAGAGAGAGAGAGGTTGACGGTGGAATCTGTGTTGGGGACCTTGGTCAAGCCTCCAAACACTAAGGGTCTGATCCTTGCCTTGTTGCTCCTCAAGTGACCTATATGACTCCTTTGCTTGGTGTAGATCACGTGTAGCCCAAAAGGAACTTGGGTGAGATAAGGCTAGGGTTCAATGGTGGGAAATAAGGATGGTGTTTGGGCTAGATGATCACGGGTTGGGTGATGATGGTTCACTGCTAAGTGACCCTTTGTATGCTAGGCACCACTTGTGTGCTAGGGTTGGATATTGGGCAATCTTGGCTAGAGTTTAGAGATGAGTGATTAAGGCTAGGTTTGATGAGGAGTTCGGCCAAGGCTAGGGGGAGTAGTTGGCTAGGGCAAAGGTGGCTTGTGAGATTACTAAAAGTTCAGAATTGTGAAATTCCTAAAATGTAGGAATTGAGATCTTGAGATCCAAATGAGATAGGGTTGACCGAAAATGGATAGGATGGATAAGGGGCTGAAGTGTTTTGGAGGGAAGTGGAATTTGAGTGAGTCAATCAAGGGTAATTTCCCAATCAAATTAGAGATGGAAAAGGAAAGTGAGAAAATGTAGGATCTAGGGTTTCGGCCAAACCAAAGAGGCTATGGCTGGAAAGTATTTTTGGCCATGGATGATGGATATTGGCAAAACTTATTGTGACAAAATTTTATTCATTTGCGTCTATTATTATTGTTGGAAATAATTGGTATTTCTAGCAATTCTCAAAGTAGCTGGAAAATTTTTTACTTGGCTCTTTAATAGCGGCTATTTATTGACGACTAGAACTAGCGGGTAATAACTAATAGCAGCTAAATTATGTGTTTTTTCCGGCGACTTTACCTGCCGAAAATGGAACAATTTCTTGTAGTAGTCTCAAAGCGGGTCAATTGGGGTTCACATCATTTGGTATTCAGAGCTCGGTTTCTGATCAAGTCTGATTTTATCTTTTATTTATTATATCGTTAATTCTAGGGCTTCATTGTTCTAGGGTTGCCAAAAAAAAAAAGTGCAGAAATTCATTTTTCCCTAGGGCTGCCAAATTACTCTATCATTTGGGTTTCGTGTTCATCATCATAGGGTGGCTAAATTTCTTGTTTGAGGGCTGCCTAAATTTGAACTATTTAAGGTTTGAAATTTCTAGGGTTTCATTGATTCCCTTCTATTTTCTTGACAATTTTTATGTCTTTGAATTTACTTGTTTGATTATCACAATTGAATATTTCTGTTTGTGGTTGAATTGTTGAGAAAAGAAGAGAAAAGAAAAGAAAAGAAAAGAAAGGAAGAGAAAAGAAAGGAAAAGAAAAGAAAAGAAAGGAAAAGAAAATTTCAAAAAAAAAAAAAAATTGGTTGAGCTTTATCATCAAAGGGGGCTGAATACATCTTTCTAGTTGGTGTCTTGTTTTGTAATTACTCTTTTCCTAGTATTAATTCCTTGAGTTGTGTCATTTTTGTTCCTTCCGTGTTTCTCTTGTTCTTGTTTTCATGGACCTAATTACTAGTTGGAATAAAATAAGGCTATATTGTCTTGATTTAGTTTCAATTAGTTCTTCAAGAAATTGAGTGTGAAAACTTGAGGTAAAAGATAAGAGAGTGTGAGATCATTATCGCCAATTAAGAGTGAAACACGAGTGGAGTGCCATTATTCGAGTGTAAACATGTAAGAGACTGTGTGAGGTCTTTTTTCCAATAACATTCTTTTTTTGTGCAGAGCATATAATGTCTAATAAAAATGACTCATCACCAAAGGGGATGCTAGATAACTCCTTTGTGTTGCAGGCCATACAACAACAGTTTGAGTGGTTGAATATGGTGTTAGGGGAAGTGAGGGATATGATAGATCATCAAGATACAGTGAGTACAAATTTGCAAGATGGGAAAGATAGGAGAAGATGTGAGCCTAGTATTGAACATGAGTATAAGAATGAAGAGTTTGGTGAGTCTCTTGTTGTCAGGCGTGCTCTCAATACTCAAAGTAAGATGGATGATACAGAGCAGCAGAGAGAGAATATTTTCCATACTAGATGCCACATCAATTGCAAGGTATGTAATATGATCATTGATGGAGGAAGTTGTACTAATGTTGCTAGCACTACTTTGGTTGAGAAATTGAATTCACCTACTTTAAAACACCCTAGACCATACAAGTTGTAGTGGTTGAATGATTGTGGGGAGGTTAGGGTAAATAAGCAAGTGTTAATATCTTTTTCAATTGGAAAGGATCAGGATGAGATGCTCTGTGATGTTGTGCCTATGCATGCTAACCATATTTTGTTGGGGAGGCCGTGGCAGTATGATAGGAGGCTGATCCGTGATGGGATCAATAACATATACAGTTTTGTAAAAGATGGCAAAACAATCAAACTTGCTCCTTTAACCACTAAACAGGTCCATGAGGATCAATTGAAGTTGAAAAGTAAGATTAATCAAAAAAGAAAGAGAGAAAGTGAGATTGATAAAAAAGAAAGAGTGAAAGTGAGATTGAGAAAAATAGAAATAGTGAGGCCAAAAGCTCAAGAGAATGAGAGAGTGAAAAGAACAAAGAGATTGAAGAAAAAACGGAGAATGAAAAGAAAATAGAGAGTGAAAAGAATAAAGAGGCTGAAGAGAAAAGAGAGAGTGAAAAGAAAAGAGATAGTGCAGAAAATGAGAGGAAAACAAAAAGAAAAGTGAGTTTCTATGCTAAGGCAAGTTTTAATACTAACGAACTTGGCGTACATTTGCCTAGTATTGTTGTTTTTTTGTTGCAGGGATATGAGGTCATGATTCCTAGTTGTGTGTGTAGTGGATTGCCACATATTAGAGAGATAGAGCATTACATTAACTTTGTGCCAGATGTGACAATCCCTACCGAGCCTTTCTTTCAAGAACATGAGTCCTTGATACACTTGAAGGGACAAGGTAAGTTGTTGACTAGAATGCATGCTAAGTGGGATGAATGTATTGAGACTTTCCTTATGAAATCAAATACACACATGGTAAGAAAAATCTTGTGTTTGATGCATTATCAAGAAGGTATGTCCTTATCTTCATTTTGGATGCAAAGTTATTGAGACTTGAATATGATAAGAACTTGGTTGTTAATGATGATGGCTTGGCTAGTGTGTATGGAGTACGTGAGAAAGCATCATTTTCTCATTTATATAGACTAGATTGGTACTTGTTTAGAGAGAAAAGACTTTGTGGGCCTACTAGTCTTGCTTGTGCATGGATGTGGTTTGTTGGAACATTTTGATATAAAGAGGACTTTAGATGTGTTGCATGACCATTGGTGGGAGTACTACTTGCCATTCAGTAAGTTTGCATATAGTTGGAGTGGTCACTTTGGTGTTAAGAAGAGTTTAGGTGTACTGCATTAACACTTTTAGGAGTACGGTTTACCATTCATTGAGGTGGCATATAATTGGAGTGGTCATTTTGGTGTAAGAAAGATTTTAGATGTGTTTCAAGAATATTTGTGGGAGTATCATTTTTCTTTCATTGACTTGTTGCATGAACGTTTGTGGGAGTATCATTTGCCCTTTTTAGAGTTTGCATATAATAGGACCATGCATACTACTATTTTTTATTCTCATCTTGAAATTGTATATGGTTTTAATCCACTTACTCTTTTAGTATTGATGTTTTTGCTTGTTGATGACAGGAGTAACTTGGATAGACCTTTTCACATTCTTGAGAAATTAATGTCAATTCATATCAAGTGGATCTTCTAGGTAAGTACCATATTTCTACGACTTTCCATGTTTCTGATCTTTTTCCCTTTGATCCAGGTGGAGATTCGAGGTCCAATCCTTTTGAGGAGAGAGGGGGGCCCCAAGTGGACCAAGTCGTAAAGATCCTTTGCAAGTTTCAGATGGGGCAATTACAAGATTAAAAGTTAGGAAGATCAATGAAGCTATGCAAAGATGGGTGAAATCCACTCGAGACGTGTTTAGCAAGTAGCCAACATTCAAGATGGGTTTGAGAGGAGGAGATCCAGTTTTCATCAATGTGATATGCTATGGAAGACACGGCTTGGGCTTATTGTTATTGAAGGCCATTGACTTATTTATTTCATTAAAATTTCTTATTTTATTAGTCATAGAAATTAATCTAGAATAATTGGGCTTGGGGGATGTCCAGCCCACACATATGTCTTATTTTTTATGAGCTAGGGTTTTTAGGAAGGCCTTGTATTTTGGCCAAGGACTTATTTGGAAAGTATTATATTATTTGAACTAGGGTTTTATAAGTTACTGTAGTGCGGCGCTGTTCACACTACAATACCGAGACTATTCGTTTAGGGTTTTGGAGATTGTTTATTTAAACCACTTGTAGCCTCATTTGAGGAGGTTAGACATGATTGAAATTGATGAATTTTATTCATTGAGAGTTGAGTTTATCTTCTCTTGTTCTTGATTGAACGTTTCAACTTATCAAAGGTAAATCACAACCTTTGTGGTGTTCCTCCTTTTTAATCTTGGTTCTTGAGACGGGTTCTTCAACGGGTTTAGATTTTCATATTATCTAGATTCTTGAAACGATTTCTCATCGGGTCTAGATTCCTCCATCCAATAGACTTGATATTGGCTTTCTTGGGTTTGTTTTTTCCAATATTATTGTCGGGTCTCAAAGCAAGTTGATTGGGGTTCACATCAGTGTGTGCATGTTAAGAAAGAATGCATGTATACTAAGACTCTTTAAGAAATGAAGGCAGTGAGGCGTGGGGAACTATTTACGAGAAGAAAATCATTTTTAAAGAAAAATCCCACCTCGCAACGTTTTAAAATGAATTGAATGTCTATGTGTGGTATGTATGGAATGATGAATGCATGACTAAAAACCAATGTTATTATATTTTAACTATATGAAGTAATACTTACGAGTCCTTATTTTAATTTTTATGTGTTCCCTCCCATGGACAAGATGAACATGACGTATCAGGACATACATGGCCTAAGAGGGGAGAGCATGGAAGCCTAGGCAGGATGTTTTGTAGGAAAGGCTTAAATTCATAAAATTTAATGTTTTCTGCTGTAACCTTTTAAATTAAGAAACGAGTTTTATTTTATAAATATGGAGTCTTTTGTATCCTAACATGAAAGGAAAAGAATTTTTTAAATGAACAGTAATTCTCATCTCTTTCCTTAAAATCATCTTCTAAAGGTCCCATCACAAGGACGGGTGTTATAAACTCATTCTTGAAAAAACAGTCCGTCCCACTTGGAAAGAATGGTCTGCAAAACTGGTTGATGCTCTCTGGGATTATAGGACTACATTCAAAACTAACTTAGGGATGTCACTTTATAGATTAGTTTATGGTCAGGCTTGTCATTTACCTGTTGAGATTCAGCATCGTGCTTTATGCTATTAAGCAAATTAACTTCTCATTTGATGCTACCAAATATTTAAGAAAGTTATAGATTTTAGAGCTTGATAAAGTAAGGAGGGAGGCCTATGACAATTCTCACTTGACAAAGGAGTGAATGAAGGCCGTGCATGACAAGAAGATCCATGACAAACATCTTATCCCAGATTTAAAATTGCTCCTCCATAATTCAAGAATACATATGTTGTAGACTCATGGCACATCACCACCTTGAAATAATCAAGGATCTATCCACTATGAGTCATAAGATAAAAATGGATGATAATGCAGTGAAGGTTTTATTCCAATCGGCGCCTTCATCTGAGCTTTACTGTTCTTTGGTTCTTAAGTGTTATTGTCTTGATTGAGTTAACATGAGCAGATGCACCCAGCAACTATAACATGATGATAGAGAAAACCCACTTTCTGACAAATACTTTCCAGTTCTAAGTTTTAAAGATTTTGTTCACATTTTACATTCTATTTTTCTCAACTTTAAATATTGTTGATCTGGTTTTTACGTTTGCATTATTCTTAGAAGAATTGAATCCCTTGCTTCACTTGTCACACTTCTAAATCATCCTACATTTAGCGCAATCCATTGCATACAACCCCTCCTCCGCATTTGAGAACAAACCTCTTTCATAAAGAGAATTTGTTTTACCATATTTTATCTTCCACTTAGTTTATACTGTTTTACTTATTTACCTTTTGTTGGGTTATGTTAACATAGTCGTCCCTATGGAAATGACCTTGGGCACTCACACTACATTCTGAACATGCTTTTATTCTTGGAAGCATTATTTTGAGTGAATCAGTGGTTGAGCAGAATTATTTTGTGAAGATTTATTTTCAAGCCTAAGCATAGAGCATGATTTTTGATGCATCATATTTTGTTGATATGTGGTTTGAAACACCAGGATGCTATATTTATTGAGATGAGACTTGGTAAGATTTAAATATAATGAAGAGAAAAGTTTGAAGGACATTTTGCGCATGCTTACACCTGTAGTGTTCTTCATTTACTGTCCATTGATTTAACACAGGAGAAGTAAACTACAGGATTGCTGAGCCACGCTAAAAAAGGGAGAAAAAAAAGAATGAAAAGAAAAGGAAAAAAGATCAAAAAAGAAACAGAAAAAGAAAAAAAGAGGTAAAGGCAGTTTAGTGAGCTTTTTTAAGTAAAGGGCTAGAAACAGTTACCGTAACTATGGAGGTTGAGTGTTCAACCTTTAAATAAAGTTGGCGTGAAAACTATTAGTCCATTGGGCTTTGAGGTAATTAGAATTAGCAATGATTAATCTTAAGGTTGAAAAATCCTAGGACAAATCATGGCTAGTAATGAGGAATACACAACTGTGTAGCTACACACACACATCTAAGTTCTGAGACATTTTTTTCCAATTCTATATGAATGATTGTTGAGACAGGCTTGGATATAGCTCCTAGAGTTGAGTAGTCATGGATCACCTTTTGTGAAAATTCAGAATTGTGTTTGATTATTTTTGTTCGGATTTTTATCTTTATGCAATATTTATCTTAATTAATTTTTACTATTTTGTTCCAGGATTAGCAAAATGCTAGTTGGGAGGTGTGATTGAGCTGAATTATTGCATATGTGAAATCCTTTTGCATGGTTTGGAAGCAACTCATGCATGCATATTGGCTGAAGGCAAGGGAGTCTTTTGGTTTTATACACCATGCAGGCCCCATTTCTTTCTTTGGTTTTTGGATGGACATGAGACAAAAGGATGGCTTTTTGGGCTTAAGGGCATGCACTTGAGGGACCTTTTCGGGTTTTTGGATGCAGCACGAAGTAAGGCAAAGACGTTTGACTGACATACGCGGCATATGGATTTTGAATTTCGTTTGAAGAGAAACATAAGACGAGACGCAAGGTTTGGAGAGGTTTTTCCGTGGTTCTTCTACGTGGGGATGGAAGGTTTTTATGTTTTTGAACGTAACGGGAGTTCTTCTATGCACACACAGAGATAGAACGTAGGAAGTCATTTTTTGGGAATGAGCTCTAGCGCCTCATTGAAGAACCTCGAGGGGTCCAACATCTGCCGCTACCCAGTCTTCATCTACTACTTGCCGTCTCCATCTCCAACCATCTACCTAGCTCTTTCCATTCCCTACTTTTTATTTAATTTCAATTTGAAGTTTATGGTGTATTTGTGAGATTTTTGGCTTAAAAGTCTGGATATTTTACTTGTTATTTATTTTACTTGATGCTAGTTATTTTTCTTCCTTCTTTAAACTTCCATTAAGTAGGTAGAACAATTGTTATAAATTGATTTTGAGAATTTATTATTTGAATACAAGAATGAACCCTAGAATCTTGATTTTGGGGCTTTTCAATTTTCAGCTCGTATTTTGTCAATTATTTTCTAATACAACTTAATTCTTGGCTTAGTTTTATTAATCTCTTAGTTCTATTGCATTTTAGATTGATTAAATGTTAATTAGGAAATAAATAATTTCAGTTTTATTATTTAATTTTCAGATTAATTAAGATTATTTCGCTTAATTTGTTTCTTAATTGTTAATTTCAATTTATTAGTCTTTTACATTCCATTTCGACACTCAAAAATTCAAAAATATGAATCTAGTCCATGACTAGGTTGCCCAACTTGCACAATTGACAATTGTTCAAATATTTAAGCACACCAGTACAACTATATCTATTGCAAATAACAACACTAACAAAGTATACAAAATTACCTCATAGTTTTGGCAACCAAAAAATTGGCACCCGTCATTATCCTCAATATGAACAATTTGTCGACGTGCTTTAATACCACAATAACATACTGGATATTCGTTGCGACGATAGTTTACTGAGTGTGAGCTATTGGTAGTGCTACTACTTGACCTAGGCATTGGGTTGTGTAATATTTTATTTTGCTTCAAGTTTGTAGACAAACAGTGACCATTTCCATTAAACTTTGTTTACTTATTTTGCTAGCCGGCTCACGAACCGAATAGTGACATACAAGAAATTTGGCACCCGCCCTCGAATGGCTATCACAACCGGTTGTCACTAATTATTGGTCATTTAGGTTACTGTGCCATGGAGCTGTGCAAAATCTCTAGTACTGTCCCCACTCAGCTTTGTCCTCATCACAACCAAATTGGTTAGATAAGGAAAATCCAACGACAACATGAAATCAACATGCAAAATTCACTAGAAATTTCTCAAAACATAAATGAGATATGGATTAAAAACACAACAATGGTTTAATATAAGAGCATTCCCTTCTGCTTCCATAAAGAATGTGTGCTCCATGGGGCTCATGATGGTTTTTATTTATTTATAGCATGCGTAGTACATGAGCTCAACCTTGAATGGCTGCAAAACCATTAAACCCGCTTGCCTTTGTTGGCCATCCGGGTTTGGATTACCCGGCCATATCAATGGAGCCCCATGCTTGAACACTTGTGAATAAACTCCACTCATCACATCCTTAAACTAGACCCATTCATAGCCCACTCAATATGCCTAAATACCAAAAGCAACAAAGGAGGAAGGTAGAAATAAATCACAGCATGCAAAATCTGAAATGCAATATCACCAAACATTGCAGAATGATGATGGTTTTGTCATCATCTACACATTACCAGAATCACAAACTAGTAAAGCAACAACAAAGCATGCAAAATAATTGAAATAAAAGTCTCAAAATAACATTGAAAATGGCAAGTATTTTGAAGGTGTACAAAACTGAATATGAAATTTTTTCCATCACAGAATAGTGAAAATGGCAACAAGTTTAGACCCAGTAGGAATGCACATCACAAAATAGTTTTGGCATCAAGTTTAGACCCAAAGAATGCACATCACAGAGCAATGGTAGCAATATTACCCCAAAAACATCACAATAGAAAATTAAAAAAAAATAAAAATAAATAAAAATAAAAATTCACACCTAATGAAGCATGCTAATGGGTAAACCCAGACCCAAATTTTTCTCCATTTTGAATGGGTAAAATCAAACCCATTCACAAGCATTTCGAAGGTGTACAAATCAGACCCAACACAGATCAATGGCAATGGACATCTACGATATATCACAAAGTTTTCAAATGGGGAAATCATAGATAAACGACGGCATTTGGGATAAATAATGAAGCATGCAAATGGGTAAAATCAAACCCAACACGCAAGCATTTCGAAGGATACAAATCAAACCCAACACCATATTTAGACAATGGACAACATAGATAAATCATAGAGTAATCAAAGGAGGAAATCATAGATAAACCACGACATTTGGGATAAACAATGAAGCATGCAAATGGGTAAACTCAAACCCAACACACGAGCATTTCGAAGGATACAAATTAGACCCAACACCATCGACCTAATTGGACATCATAGAAAAATCACATGGTAATCAAAGAGGAAAATCACTGACAACCCTTCGGATGGTCTTGTAAATAGTGAAACATGCAAATGGGTAAAATCAAACCCAAATGAGAAGCATTTCGAAGGAGTAAAGCCTAATGAACAACAGATTTCTTTTTTAGCATTGAGGGATAAACTAAAGCATGCAAGAATGTGAAAATGGAATTGCGAATAGTGAAAATGACATGAATATATGAGAGAGAGAGAGAGAGAGAGAGAGAGAGAGAGAGAGAGAGAGAGAGAGAGGGGGGGGATTTCACCGTGTGTATGCGTGGGTCTTACTGGAGACGACGATCAAGGGGCTGTCGATGGGAAGGCAAACGAAGGTCGAGGTGATGGAGAATCGAGAACCAAGGGTGTTTGGTGTAGAGAGAAACCAAGTAGTTTAGCATTGGAGATGTATAGTGGTTCCCCATATATGGGGAGTCACGATTGTAACTATCATTTATCTAGTTAGAAATAGTAGTCTCTATTAATTTTTCAATCTATCAACATCAATTGAAAATATGTTGCCAAATCACATACTAGCACGTGTCAAATTAAGTTCTCCTAAAATGATAAATTAAGGTCCCGTTTGGATTACAAGATGATCTCATCTCATCTCAACATCTAAATACTAAATACACAAACATTTTTCAATTTCAAATATTCAATTTTTTTTATCTAATCATTATAACTTTCTCAAATTTTCAAACAAAATATATGATGCCCCCAACCTCCGCTTGGGATGGAACAGAGATTTAGAGTGTCGGGATATGCAACACAAGGTTACATATCCCCGTTCATGACAGTTAATATGCAATGCATCCTAGTATACAACTAGTAGTATGCAATAATTGCAATTGAAATAAGGGTGATAAAAAAAAGTTTTTGATGCCATGATGACTAAATATCCCAATGATTAATAAACCATTAATAGATATTTCCTCATTTAAGAGATCCACATAAGTTTATCATAACGTGGGAGATAGAATCTCCATAATACAAAAACTCCACAATTAGTTTAATTCTCACACTTGTTCTATGATATATAGAGTCAATGCTATAAACGTCAATATTAAGTCCCGCCACTTCTCCAGATCAAGCTCCTCCTCAACCATTTGAGCCAACAATTCATCAGATCCTAACACAACTTCTACCATTCCGGGGGGAATGGTAGTGGGTCCACAAGGGTAAGATTTACTTGAAATCTTAGTAAATTAAACAACCAACTTGCATAGAGATAAGATATGCATAATTAATGGTAAACATGAAATGTGTGCTATACAGAAAAATCTATATTTGTCTCCCATCCAGATTCTTCAACATTTCTCATAAAAACTTTAATTCACATTTTCTTTCAGAGAATATTTTCACTTTCTCATTTAAAAAACATGACATTTCAAAAGAGAACATTTCATAATTCATTACTTAAAAAAACATAACATTTCATCTTTATTAAAGTCATCATTAACATAACATATTGTATAGTATCATCACAGCTCCTCATTATGCATTGTGAGTTCCTGCTTGTGACCGTAGTACAACTCATGTTGACACTACTTCTTTCATCCACCAGCATTAGGTAACATAATTAATTCTGCCTCAACATTTTTTAAAAAGAATCCATTTGAAACTCGTTGACGGTTCTTTGTCAACCCAGTGGTTACCACTCCATTTTTACTCACCTAAAGTGGACATATGAGTTTCATTAGGAGAATGCTCCATCCTACCCTTTGGGGTCGTGATATAATTTCTCTTTCATGCCATGCTTGAAAATGTTTTACATGACATATGCTCGTGCTTCATGTGAAAATAACAATTATATTCAATATGCTAAAAATGGTGAAACATCATATGACATGTAAGCAAGTGATCAAATACTCAATGTATCATATAACATTTCATGTTAAAAATGACATTTATAATATGCATGTGATGTTTATACAAGAATCATAAATAAATTATCTATAAGAGTAAATTAGAAGCTAACTTACACACTTTTCGAGTACGTAGGAAATTACTGCAGAAGAAGTGAAAATTTTCTAAGTTAGGAATTGTAAGGCTAAGGAAGATGTTTTATAATCAAAATGGTCCAAATATGGATATTTATCAAATTGTCCCTATAATTCTTGAAATTTCCAATAAGGCCTTAAACTTTCATGATTTGTATTTTGGCCTCAAATTTCACAAAACTCATATTTTCTATGTTCTAAATCCATATATGACCTTAGAATTTCAAAAATCAAACAACTACTATGTCAAAACCATCCAACCTGTGGCATGCAATTTGGTGACCACTTTTGTGATTTTAAACCCATAGCTTCTTTGCATGCATGTGTGATCAAATTTCATCAAATATAAATCCATAAAAATGATCTTGGAACATGTTTACAACTTAGAATAATGTGACACATGTTCATCCCAAGACTTAGGTATTGCATAACACCAAATCATCCAAAAACATTAAACCGTGTGCATACATGATGTTTCTAGCTTCTCTTTGTCAATGCAAGTTTTAAAGCCTAAAGGAATCATGCATTTCAATTCCAAACATGATGATAATTGGTTTATAAAGGTTCATAAGGCCATCCTTGAGGAAATAGATCTTGGTATGCCAAGATTACTCTCATACAAGTACAAGCCGAATGCTTTGATGATCAACACAATATATGAATTCAGCCTTGGAAGCTACCGAGTGATGGAGGTTTTGGGGTGGCTATCTGACCTCCCATCAACTACTATTTAGGCTGACAAAGGTAGAAAAAGTACACCAAGGGAAGTGGAAGAAACTTCCTCAAGAAGCCTTGCTTGATGGTACTTTTTTGTGGATCTTACTGGGTCTAAACCGATTAGGCCTCACTTAGAGTTTAAAGAGTGTCAGGTTTGGGTTTCAATTTATAACAAGCTCAAACTCAATTTTTCCTGGTACAATGAAATTTCCAAGATGTAAAAGATATAAAATAGGGAGTAATTGCAAGAAATTGATGGTTAATATCATGTGAAAGTGATTTAATCAAATGATTAATCACTAAACTAAAACTAGCCAAAAATAGGATTTGGGAAACCGTTTAGAGTTTGCTTCCACCATGATTTTGGAGTTTCCATCAGATTTCAAAAGTTTTGGGTTTCACTAGAGTTGAAACCCTTTTTGGTTTGACACAAAAATTATTGATTGGATGAAATAGTCTTTGGCTTAGGTGGCATGATCATAATGCTTGATTTTCCTTCCTTTTCGTTACATTTCCATCTCATGGTTCATCTTAGTGCAAAGTGTCCTACACTATTCACTAAGTGTGGCTAAGATCTTATTAAGTGTCCAAATATAACTTCTCAAGACTGATTTGGACATTCCACATAGTGATTTAAAAATAAACCAAACTGGGTGCCACATGGCGCTATCACGGATGTTACTATTCACTCCAAAAAATGTAAAAATAAACATTGCAATATAAAATCCTAAATAATCATTTGAACCTAGTAGTGTAATTTGTTTCACAATATTATACTCCTAAGTGCCCCAAAGAAATGAAAAAGCATTTATGAGCAATTATCATCCCAAAAATAAAAATTGTATTATTGTGCCGTAAAATTCTAAAATTTTACATTTAGTGTACATTTAGTGTGCCGTAATATTTAGAAACTTGGTGAAATTTCTTTGACCAAGTAATTTTAATTGTATTATTGTGCCGTAAAAAGCATCTAAGACTAATGACGCAAACCATTTTTCAATCTCTTACTCCTAAGTACCTCAAATAAATAAAATAGCATTTCTAACACCATAGCAGGTAAGAAACTGACTATGCTGATAAACTAAAACCTAATAATTGCTCAAATTATGAAACATTTTTGAAATTTTCATGATGTTCCTAACATTCAAAGAAATTTCACCAAGTTTCTAGTGAGCTGTTACACTAAATGTACACTTTACTCCAATTAAAATATTACATGTATGTGTTAGCTTAGTTATTGAAATGGAAGTTTAGCCTACATATGAGTAAATAGTTAAATCTACTCCCTTTTCATTCGGTTAAAATTTTTTAAAAAGTGGTAATTTTAAAAAAAAAAATCATTTTCTTTCAACAAGAAGTTAGTTGTTGTCTTCTCATATGAGAGAAAGGAAGCTGCCGCATAAAAGTATTTAAATTCTTAAATACTAGGGTTTCCACTATGATTAAAACCAATGCTTTTGTTTCTCTTGTAACCTAAAAGACAAAGCCTCAAGATGAATCTTCTATTGCCTTTTTCTAGCTTCTTTCTTTTCCACTTCTTCTCCTTTCTTTTTTCCCTACAAGAGTAGGGAATAATGTGCTAAGAACTAAGTTATGGTTTTTAAATTGTGGGAGCTAAAAGGGTCAAGTAGTGTAATTTGATATTATTTCTCTTTCATTCTTTCTTTTTCTTATAGTAGAAGGACTGATTTGTATGAAATTTGTTTCCCATTAATTGTTGTTTATCATTAACTTGGGAGAGAAATATTTCCCACTTAGATTCAACCTTATTGGATGTTTGAAATACTACTAGCCCTAAGCTTTGACAATTTCTATACATATTATTAGGGGTGCTACCCGCACCATACGGTGCGGGGTAGGCACCCCCCCGCCCCCCGCCCCCGCATGGGAAGGATGGGGAAAATCCCCCCCGTCCCCCGCCTCCGGTGTGCGGGGACGGGGTACCCCGTCCCGCATGACGGGGTACGGGGTGGGGGGGCAGTCCGTCCGGCCCCCCGCACCCCCCTTCTGGGCGTGCGTTCGGTGTGGCAGAGGGAGGAGGGACGGCGTGCGTCCGGCGTGGCAGAGGGAGGAGGGGAGGGGAGGGACTCGGAGACAAATCTCGAAGCAAGCAAAGATATTTATGGAAACGAAAAGCAAGAACAGAGCACAGAGATATAGAAAACTGATTTGAAAGCGAGTATGAACTCAAAGATTAGGAAGAAACTTCGTTTCGTTTGAAAGGAGTGCGTGTGAAAGTTCAAGAAACACCAACCTCTCAGCACTAGAGAACTCGTAAAGCCTCCCTCGGTCGGAGAATATCATCAGCGCAACCTCCACGTCGCAGAGCACGGCGAGTTCGCGAGCCTTCTTCATCAGCCCGCCCTTCCGCTTCGAGAACGTCACTTGCCGGCTCGTCTTGTCCTCGATTCGTTTCATCTGCACTTTTCCCCTTCCCATTTCTTCTCTTCTGGTGTCTAACCTCCAAACCCTAACCCTAGCAGGATGCTTCCCGACGACAATCGAATCGAGATCAATCAACGGGGTCTTCTCGATCTTTAGGGCTTAAACTTATATATATATATATAATATATATTATATATGATACGGGGCGGGGCGGGGGTCCGTCCCCGTCCCCGTCCCCCGCCCCCGCTGGGTTACAACTTACGGGCTGGGGGGCCCCGCCCCGGCCCTGACGGTGCGGATGCCCCGCCCCGCACTATACGGGGACGGGGCGAACGGGGCGGGGCAGCGGGTAACGGGGCCCCGCTGCCCACCCCTACATATTATCAAAGCTATTAAATAACTATTTATGACACCAATTATTTAGGGTGTAGTAGCAGCTTAGATTTTCTGTTGGAATGGACAAGTTATTGGACATGGGTTGTTTCAGGTTATTACATTTCTTGAGCATAATCATGTATTTATTTGTCTTTTTTTGTAATATTGAACATATCCCTTAAATATCCTATTTTTTGTAGAAACGAGCACCCATTGTTGGGGATAATCTTATTGAACTTTGGTTCATGGGTCCTTTCCTTGTATTGCTTGAGGTATCTATTTCTAATTCTGGGTTAAATTGAAGATCAATGTTTCTCTCATTTCCTAAATGAATTGGATATGCTGTTCTTTAGGCACTTTTTGGATATGAACCTTATCTGGGGTTCCATGCAAGTGTGAAAGAAAAGATAGATGTAGAACTAAAGGAATGGTAGAGCAAAGAACAAAAGAAAATTCCCTAAGCCTGTAAACTAGGTATGTGATAACCCATTTTTACGTGTAGTTTCACTGAATGGTTGTTTTTAATTTAATTAATATATTGGTTTATTTATTTTAAATTAATGTATTTTAAATTATTTTTAATTTATTTGATATCGTGTTTAATTTATTTTAGTCGTTATACGGTTTTTAATATCGTTTTCGGCGGATTTGTTTTTGGTTTCCGAAGTGAGGATTGGACCTCATTTATTTTATTTTCTCTTTTTCTTTTTCCCTTTTTCCTTTTCTTTTTCTTCTTTTCTTTCTTTTTCTTCTTCTTTCTTCCCCGTTTCCTCTCTCCCGCGCGCTGCCCCTTCTTTTTCCCCTTACCGTCGCTGCCACTTCAGCTGCCCATTGCGCCACCGTCCGGCGGCTGTATTGTACACCACCCCCACCATTCTCTTGCCCTCCCACCATAGTTCATCCCCACCAATTTTTAGATCCATCGGACTAGTCGTTAGCTGCCACAAGCCCCTGGAAGTTACTGCACCTACTCTGTTTTTTCCCCTGTCGCCGGTTGCTTTCACAGCCCAGAACCACCACTCACCGGCGGCGTGGCCTACACCACCCACCCAGTTTTCTTTCCCTCTCACCGGTGAACATCTCCACCAAGTTTCACCTCCATCCGAGCCACCATTAGCCACCACGAGCTCCTCCAAGCCATACGGTTTTTCACCGATTTCGGCGTCGTCGCACCACCTCCGGCCACCATCTCTTCACAACTTCTTCCCCTACCTCTTGCCGACCTAAACCATCCATTTCCAGTCTCAATCCGTTGCCAGAGCAGCTCCCACGAGCTCAACTTCGTCCAGCCCCTTTTTGGCCTTCGACCACCATTTCCACCACCACCTACGGCCAAAACTCGTTTTCTTTAACTTCATAAACATCCCTAGACCATTCCCTATCAATCCCAAGCCTTGGTTTGTCCCCGTTCAAAAATGGGTAATTTATTACCCACGGCCACAGTGTAAATTACACTGTTACGTTGCTTTTCTTCCGCCGTTTGCAACGCAGTGTGCTTTCAAAAAATACCATATAGCGCTGTAAGTATTTTCTAAACTCTACTTTTAGATTTAAATATAGTTTGCTCATACAATAAATATTAGCTGTTGGTTGGCGGATTCCAGACTGAGTCCGAGGAGTTCGGGGGTCGGATGGATTGAGGACGAAGTTGCTTGATGTATTGATTTGGATTGGTTGGTTGTTTTATGCCTTGAAGTTGCATTTATATTGCATTTATGCGCATTTGATTTTAAGTGAGAAAATCATGTTTTGTTGGCTTAAATGGTTTTTGGGTGCTTGTGTCTCACGAGCCCAAGCTGGGATGGGTTATTATCTCGGTGAAGCTCCTCTGGTCACTCGGGAGTGGATAATACTGAGTGACATCCCCTGGGTTGTCGCAAGACAATGATCGGATCACACGATACGGTAACGCTGTCATGTCGACTCCATGGTCCCTAGAGTGGCGAGGACTAGAGGATGGTCTGGCCAGGGACGTGTTGGGCGCCAGTTTGGGCATCGCTCCGTTAGGTATCACACGCGTAGTCGTTACCTGCGGTGTGGCACAGAGCTAGGGTATGCGGATGATCCCTAGGGGAGAGCATGGTGCATGCATAATTGGATCGTTTTTATGGTTTTCGGATGTGGGCCATTTTTTGGGAAAATGGCGAGGTTTGGTTTCGAGGCTTTTGATTCATTTTATGGGAAAATGGTGGTTTGGGTCATTATCTGGGATAATGGCTAGGATGTGTTGAGGCTTTTGATCCATTTTCTGGAAAAATGGTGGTAGCGGTTTTGGGCCATTATCTGGAATAATGGCGAGGAATGGTTTTAATGGTTATGTTTTTGGGCCAAATGGGTTTTTGGCGTGCGTGGAAAAATTATGATTTTATGGGGCAGGTGCATTGCATTCTTTCATGCATATTGTTGAGTTTAATATGTTTTTATCTAGTGGTGTTTGGATTTTACTTACCTGCAGCACCATTTTTGGTTTCATAGATTTTAGTGCAGGGTTCGAGGAAGAGGAGGAGGCTGAGCCCGAGGATGCGGCTCCGCCGGGGTTCCGAGTTAAAGTTGAAGCTTTGTTGTTTGGTTTAAAACTATATTTGTGTTTTGTAATATTTTATTTCATATGTTTTAAACAGCTTTGTATTAAACTAAGAAAAATTATGGTACTTAGTTATTGACTTTGCTATCCACTGCGTGTTTCTCGTGCACATTCGTTGCTTATACACACACTTGGCACACGTCGATAGGGTGGTGACCCGTGATATCATCATCCGGACGTCTCGATTTCCCCGTGTCCGTACGTGGGGATTTGGGGGCGTCACAAGGTAGGGTTGGGTTGTGTTTTTCCCGATCTAGTCTTGAACCAGGTTATAGTTTTCAACCCGAGTAAATTTTGGGCCGCAAACCGAACCACTCAAAACTAGCCCTACTTGGGCCAATTACAAGCTAAAAAACCCTATACCAGGTTTTCTTTTAAAAAAAAAACAAAACTTAAATAATCTTTGATTCAACCCTAGTCGTCCCCCCTAGATATCTCTCTCTCTCTCTCTCTCTCTCTCTCTCTCTCTCTCTCTCTCTCTCTCTCTCTCTCTCTCTCTCTCTCTGTGTAAAACTATGAATCCCTAGCCTTCAAGTTTCTGTGGTCATCTCTCTCTTGCCGATGGCCTTTTGGTAAGATCTTCTCTCCCTATTTGTGAGCATTTTTAAACATGGTTTTACTCTATTTGTTCTTTTTTTTAAACTTGGTGTTTCTTTTTTAAAACATGGTGTAAGGAATAAAAAATAACAGGCCCACTGTATTTCCTAGGCTTGGCCCAATGGGGGAGCTCATCAGAAGGGAAGAAAGAGAGAGCGAAGGAGGGGACAAAGGGGTGAGGAAGGGTAGAGTGTCAAGAGAGAAAATGGGTGATGTGACATAAAGTAAAGGGGGTAAGAGATAAAAGGGGGAGATACATATGACTTAGGGACTTTTGGCCAGGCTTCTTGAAGACTTCACCTTCTTCAACCTCACCAGAGAGACTCTAGAGAGAGGAGAAAACCAGAAGATAGAACTCAAATTTCCATTTCACAGTGAAGATGAGAGACCATGAGAGATTATGAACAAGCATATTGCAGTGGATTCCCCCCTCTCTACCCTCATGGACATAGGCCAAGTATCGAACCATGTAAATTTGTATGTTTACCTCTATTTATTTCATCTACTTTTGTTTACTATTCACTACCATGGGTGTACACATGCACACTATATAGCGACACTAAACCACTGTCAGGGGCTCAACACAACACTGATCGAGGCCCGAACAACCTCAACAGGCCCAAGAATGGATCTTTCTCCCCTTCTAGACTATTGCACTATTTTTAAGCATTAACACATGAGTTGTTTTTTAAGTTTTTTAGGTCTTTCAATAAACAAGAATCTCTCTCTCTCTCTCTCTCTCTCTCTCTCTCTCTCTCTCTCTCTGTGGAGAAGTCAAGTGATGTCTTGGTTAATTTTATTATTTTTTGATTTCATGAATGCTTCCAGCTCTACAAGTCATGTTGGATCTGTATGCTAGGATCTGGCATTCATTCTATATGGAAAAAATGTTGGATCTGGTATTTGTTTTATATAGAAAACATGCTGGGGCTATATTAAAAGTACCAGCCTCAATAAATTGTTTTTCTTTATTCTGAGTTTTGTAATCCATTTTACTGCACCAGTGATTTGATAAAATCATCCATTTATGCTTTGCTCTATTGGATTTTATCAGCAACTTCGAATTACTTTAAGATTCTCAATCTATTGGCCGAATTTCACCTATTTAAACTCACTTTTAGATTCAATCTATTCCCAAAACCCAAATCCTAGCAATTTTGAAGCATCAATGGATGATGTTATCAAATCACTCACGCAATAAAATAGATTAAGAAAATAAAAAATAAAGAAAAATAATTTCTTGAGACTGGTAATATACCCTCAACATGTTTTCTATATAAGACAAATACCAAATCCAACATGTTTTCTATATAAAACAACTACCATATGCCAACACATACGAGATCCAACATATTTTGTAGAATTGGAAGCAATCATGAAATCAAAAACAGTAAAATGAACCAAGACATCACTTGACTCTGATAAAAACGAGCAGCTTAGGGAGGGGGGGGGGGGGGAGAGAGAGAGAGAGAGAGAGAGAGAGAGAGAGAGAGAGAGAGGCTTACCAAAAGCCCTCAAAAACTTTAAAAAAAAAAAAAAAAGGGTAGGGTGTACCTAGGTATTATGCTTGTAACCGGCCTGGGTAGGTTCTATTTTGAGTAGTGCGATTTTTTGGTCGAATTTTACTAGAGCTAAAAATCGTAATTAGAACCAAATTATCCAAGTTCCAAACAGGATTGGGAAAAGCACTACATGGTTGAACAACCCTACACACTTCACCCTTCAAACAATTAGGAAAGTTGCAATCATAATTGCTTTTTATAATAATGATTGTTGTATAGGTGCAAACACTTTTAAATTATAGCTAAAAATTAAGAGAAGGGCTAGCACGCAGAAAATAGTAATACTATACACTACACTCTTATCCTACTATGTAAGATGTGACATATTTATCATCACTGAATGATAAAGAATCATCCAATAAAGGATCATCTAATGGTGATAAATGTGTCATATCTTACATAATGGCTCCACACTTCACACGCAAATCAACTTCAATCAAACCTGTATATCTACTCTTGCTTCCAATCAGCCCCAGCTTGAATATTGCAAAATCCATCATGTATGAACTCTAAAGGAGAGAAAAGTGTGGGTATTCACGGGACTCTATATTCAGAGCACTAGTAGTGGTCTATCTGTTCTTTGGCCAAAATTTGACTAGACAATTTACTTTTTCTAATTTAGCTAGCCACTTTTCAACTAGACCAAATAACAAACTCTCTAAATATATTACTATTCCGTTAAAATATTTACTTTGTCCATTTTATTTATTTTAATTCTAATGGTAATTGGAATATTTATTCCTTATTAAAAAAGCATACATTAACTTTCTAATGTTCATATTCTTCCAAGGGATATAATTTTCTAACAATTTTATTTTTCCAATGGTAATATTCTTCCAACAGATATATTTTTTAACGGCTATATTTCTCTAACGGTTATATTCTTTCACTATAAAATAGAACATTTTCTCAACAATTTATTCACTTCAACTTAGGTGTCTTTATAAAATATTTTTTCTTTTTCATTTTCTCTCAATGGATCGTTCGCTTTTTCAAAAAATGACACTTCTCGATTCAAATTCTAACGAAAATTTTGAGATAGCGAGATAACTTGTTATAGAAGAATGATCAAGTTTACATGTTCTAAAAAATCACGTAAATTCATAAGGCACGATCGATTGCCAGCCCACCAAAATATTTTTCGTGATTACTTTGCTTATCCACCAATCTATTCTCAGGAATACTTTCGAATGAGGTTTCAAATGAGTCGTTCTTTTCTTCTTCGTATTCAATCTGCAATAGAAGCCTATGAATCTTATTTTGTCCAAAGACAAGATGGTTTTGGAATGCTTAGTTTTTCTTCCCTTCAAGAGATTACATCTACTCTTAGGATGCTTGCATATGGTGTCACACTTGATTTTATAGATGAATACATGGAGATTGGAGAGACTACCGCATTAAGTAACCTAAAAGTTTTTGTTCATGTCATACTCTTCAATTTTTTTTGAAGAATATTTAAGGAAACCCAACAATGACGACATTGTTAGATTACGTGTAGTTGGTGAGTGTTGCTCAAATGACTAACACAAGAGGAGGGTGAATTGAGTTGTATTTAAAAAAATAACAATTATAAATCAAATATACAATATAAAATATAAACAAAATACGAAACAACAATAAATATAAAGAGTAAGGGTAAGAGAGAAGCAAACTCAGTATGTTAACAAGGTTCGGCCCCACTGCCTACGTCCTCCCCTCCAGCTACCCCTTGAGGATCTCAATTTCACTATTCAACCTCCTTCAGATGGAGATAGAAACCTATTACACCTTTGAACAATACCCCTACAAAGGATTCGGGTAGAACACCCTCTACACTTGCAATCACCTTATACGTGGTGATTCAACTATTCCCTGTGTAGAACACTTTCTACCCACACAAGGGTTATACACACCCTTTTACTAATACAAGAGCTGATAGTGGGTAGGTTATCAGAAAACACTCCTCAATGAGTGAAATAAGAACAATACAGCGCAAACTATATCTCTCTCAAAATGAACAAGGATTAAGGCTTAATGCTTAGAGAAGAGAGAATGGAAGCTTTGAATGAATGTTGTATGCTCTAGATGTTGTAAATGTGAAGCTCTCAAATGATCTATTTATAGGCATATAAGACTTCATATTCAAATTTAAAAAGATTCACATGTCAAAGACAACATCATTCACTTTTTCAAAAAATTCAAATAAAAGGTTCTTCCTTTTCAATTGTCAAAGACAACATCATTCATTTTTCAAATACTTCAAACCTAATCTTTTACTTTTGGCATATGACAAAATGAGCACACTTATACTTTTCAAAAAATTCAAACCTATCTTTTACTTTTTGCATATGACAAAAGGAGCACACTTTACTTTTCAAACAATTCAAACCTAATCTTTTTACTTTTTGCATATGACAAAAGGAGCACAGTTTACTTTTCAAATTTTTCAAACAAAAACATCTACATTTTGCATAAGTCAAAAAAAGTATCAATCACTTTTGAAAATATTCAAATAAAACATGCACATGTGAAAGATGACAATCAATCATCTTTAATATTTTCAAAGTTCAAACATTTAATCAAGGCATGCACATGTGAAAGATGACAATCAATCATCTTTCAAAATTTTCAAATTTAATTTTCAAAATATTCATGCACATGTGGAAAATGTATTTTAATGCTTTATGATAAAATATTAATTTTGAGCCTTAATTCTAATTTCGAATTTTTAAGAGATTTACAACATTACTCTATGACTTTAATGTGAACTTGTTCCCTTCTTGCTCATGCTTGTTTCCTTGATGTGCTTGACTCAATTATATAAACAACTTGAGCTTGAGACTCCTTTATTCTTTGAATTCATTTGTCATCATCAAAATCCATGTGTAGATATATAATTACACAAAACTTGAAACCTTGAGTTCAACAATCTCCCCCTTTTTGATGATGATAAATACTTAATAGAACCTGAGACCTGTATTAATACTTAAGCTCCTTCTAAGAATGTGTGTTAGTTTTTCAAGCAAAAGTATAAATATAATTCCAAGTATATATAACAAGTTTAGCAATTCAAACAATGTTAATGTTCTAGTCTAACACTTTTCCCCCTTTTAGCATCATTAAAAAGCATTCGCAGCAAGTAAATGGACTGAAGAAAATGGTGCGTTAGTAGAAACAGTAGATAGTTGAGGAAAACAATGGATCCGTCCATGACCTGACAAGTGTAGCTGGAGATTTGAAAAAAGTGTCTGATGTTGTTGACAAACGAGATTGAAGGCTCCGAATTTCTAAAGAAAATGTCATTTTCACCAATCGGTAAAAAAAAAATCATATTTCTCCTTGACTTCGAGATAGCTTGTCTTGTTCTTTATGTTATATAAAATCAGTCCTAAAGTTCATCCAATCCGCATCAAATGTGATAACCCGCTTTTACGTGTATTTTCACTGAATTGTTGTTTTTAGTTTAATTAATATATTGGTTTATTTATTTTAAATTAATGTATTTTAAATTGGTTTTAATTTATTTGATGTTGTGTTTAATTTATTTTAGTCGTTTTACGGTTTTTAATATCGTTTTCGGCGGATCGGTTTTTGGTCTCCGGACTGAGGATTGGACCTCATTTCTTTTCTTTCCTCTTTCTCTTTTTCCCTTTTTCCTTTTCCTTTTCTTCTTTTCTTTATTTTCTTTCTTTTTCTTCTTCTTTTTCTTCCCGTTTTCTCTCTCACCGCGCAGCCCCCTTCTCCTACCCCTTCCCGTCGCCGCCCCTTTGACCGCACATTTCTCCGCCGTCCGGCCACTGTTTAGTGCACCGCCACTACCATTCTCTTCCCCTGCCACCAGATATTATCCCCACCAATTTTCAGAGCCATCGGACCAGCCGTTAGCCTTCGAGAGCCGCCGGAAGTCGCTGCACCTGCTCTGTTTTTGCCCCTATCGCCGGTTGCTTTCACGGCCCAGAACCGCCGCTCGCCGGTGGCGTGGCCTACACCACCCACCCAGTTTTCTTCCCCTCTCACCGGTGAACATCCCCACCAAGTTTCACCTCCATCCGAGCCACCGTTAGCCACCACGAGCTCCTCCAAGCCATACGGTTTTTCACCGTTTCCGGCGCCGTCGCACCACCTCCAGCCACCATCTTTTCATAGATTCTTCCCCTACCTCTTGCCGACCTAAACCACCCATTTTCGGCCTCGATCCGATGCCGGAGCAGCTCCCACGAGCTCAACTCCGTTCAGCCCCTTTTTGGCCTTCGACCGCCATTTCCACCACCACCCACGACCAAAACTCGTTTCCTTTAGCTTCATAAATATCTCAAGACCATTCCCTATCAATTTCGTGCCTTGGTTTGTCCCCGTTCAAAAATTGGTAATTTATTACCCACGGCAACAGTGTAAATTACACTGTTACGTTGCTCTTCCTCCGCCGTTTGCAACGCTGCGAGCTTTCTAAAAATACCATATAGCACTGTAAGTATTTTCCAAATTCTACTTTTAGATTTAAATATATTTTTCTCATTCAATAAATATTTTATCTGTTGGTTGGTTGATTCTAGATTGAGTCCGAGGAGTTCGGGGGTCGGATGGATGGAGGACGGAGTTGCTTGTTTAATTGATATATGTTGGTTGTTTATTTTCGTGCATTGATATGGCATTTACATGGTGCATGCACGTGTGTTTTTGTGTATCTGTGAAAAACCTGTTTATTGGCGTAAGTGGACTTACGGGTGCGTGTGTATCACGACCCCAAGCCGGGATGGAGTATTATCCCGGTGGAGCTCCTCTGGTCACTCGGGAGCGGAATAAACTGAGTGATGTCCCCTGGGTCGTCGCTGGGCGACGACGGGAGCGGGGGCTAGGGGTTGCTTGGCTACGAACGTGCCGGGTGCGGAACCGGGCATCGCTCTACGCACCGACTCCGTGGCCCTTCGCTGGTGAGGGCTAGAGGATGCTTGGCTATGAACACGCGGGGCGTGGAACTGGACATCGCTCGTTAGGTGTCACATGCGTAGTGGTACTCTACGGTGTGGCACTGGAGCCAGGGTGTGCGGATGACCCCTAGGGGAGGTCATGGTGCATACACGGATAAAATGGTTTTTGGTTTGAGACGGTTATCAAGGCCAAATGTGACTTTTGGGGTGGTTTTTGGAAAGGATATGTTTTTGGGCCAAATGGGATTTTTGGCGTGTGTGGAAAAATCATGTTTTATGGGATTTGTGCATCGGGCATGCTTCATGCATTTTGTTTAAGTTCTATGTCTTTTTATCTGGTAGTGTTTGGGTTTTACTTACCTGCAGTACTATTTTTGGTTCCGTAGCTTTTGGTGCAGGTTTTGAGGATGAGGAGGAGGAGGCTGAGCCCGAGGATGCGACTCCGCCGGGTTGCTGATGTTATGCTTTGTTTTTGGTTTAAAGCTATGTTAGTGTTTTGTAATATTTTATGTATGTTTTGAACAGCTTGTATTACGTTAAGAAAAATTCTGGTACTTAGTTGTATGACTTTCGTTATCCGTTGCGTGTTTCTTCGTGCACATATGTTGCCTTTGCACACACTTGGCACCCGTCGTTAGGGTGGTGACCCGGGTTGTCACCATCCGGACGTCTCGATTTCTCTGTGTTCGTGCGTGGGGATTTGGGGGCGTCACAGGTGGTATCAGAGCGGTTTGGCTCTGGGTAAAACCACATGTCCCGTAGGTAGTACCAGAATGTTGTGTTTTAAAATTTATTTTAAGTAAAGATGCTTTTGAATATGTTTTAATTGTTTGAGCTTGTTTGCTTGTTTTTATTTATTTGGTTATGTTTTTGCATGCTGGTTTCTTTTGTTTCTTGCTGTGTGGTGTTGGGTTTGGTTTTTGGTTTTATGATGGTTTTATTTATTTTTCTTAAAGGGGTCAAAGGTTGTGTTGTGGCAGGAAGGCGGTATAATCGAGGATACTATTATTAGGCTTGAACCTTTAGTGTAGTAGGCTTGAATTTTTTTGATGTGGTTTGCTTGTATGATGATTGAGGTCAAGGTTTTATAGAATTTATGTAACAGGGCTATAGTATAGGAGAGTGTAGGTTCAACAAACTTTAAGGATGTGTTTAAGGGAATTTTGTTTAAGGATTGGGGTCTATTGCCACTGTGACCTGGTAGCGCTTTAAGAAAGAATTTAATGATCGCTTCTTTCCCGCTCCGTGAGGCGGCAAAAAGCAAGAGAGTTCTCAAGCTTAGTCCAAGGGAGCATGACCATGGAACAGTACGCCCGAAAATTTATAGAACTTGGGCGATTTGCTCCCCACCTCATCGCCATAGAAGAAATGCGAGCCGAGCGTTTCTAGGAGGGTCTATGTCCTAATATACGCCGTATGGTGGTCAGCCATCGGATATCCGCTTTTCAGGATTTAGTGGATGTGGCCACTCTTGTGGAGCGAGAGAATAATTTGAGAATGGGCTCCCCTCCAGGACATAAGAGGCGGAGTTTTTCTGGTGAAGGAAGTAGTTCGGGTTTGCCTCAGAAGTTTGTTCAGCAGACTGGGATTCGACCATTAGCAGCCTCGGGAGTGCGTATGGGAGGACGAGTGCCAGTTTGTGGAAGATGTAATAGAGCTCATGGAAGCGAGTGTCGTCTGGGTAGTAACCAATGTTTTGAATGCGGCCAGACGGGACATCTTGCTCGTGAGTGCCCTAGTCGAGTTCAAGAAAGCTGTGGAGCTCGTCGCAGTGGTAAAACTAACCAGAGGCATTTAGCTTGGGCTCATGTGCGCAGTGACTCTTGGTACCGTTGGAGGCGAGGTTACGGAGACTCAGAATGCTAGAGTCATGACAGGTAGGGGTCTAATCTAATCTTTAGTGATGAACGCCTTGTGTGGTTTGTTTTTCTTATATTATAGAGGCTTAGAGAGAGTGGCATGATCTGGGTGATCTTTTAGGGAAGTAGAATAATTGAGTTCTTTAGTTCCGTGGAGTTTATGAAATGGTCTATAGCGTAGTAGTTTGTAAGTTCAACAAATTTCAAGGATAGATTTTATGAAATTTCATTAAAGTTTTAAAGTTTGGGGCCATATAGATTTTAGGAAAATAAGTTTATGGTAATTAAGGTGTTAGGTTCGACAAGCTTTGGGGGGGAAATAATTAAGTTTCGAGTTTTAGATTTCGTGATTTGGATAAGTAATTTGGTGGCAAATAGGGCTTTAGATTTTACAAGCTTTTAAGGTAAATGTTTCAGATTAAAGCCACCAATCTTGAGAATTTCAAAAAATGATTTATTATCTATTAATGTTTTAGAATTTGAAAGATTTGAGAAGTCGATTTTTCTATTATGGGATGTAAGTTCTTTGATCTTAGAGATTCCGGGAGATGATTCTTGTTTGATTTAAGGTTTTAGAATTGTAGAATTGAAGGACTGATTTATAATTGGAATTGAGTTCTTAGTTTTACAGACTTAGTGCTGTAGCTTGATCTACTCTAGTGAGTGATTAGTTTGTAACTATTAAAATGGGGTTGATTAGAGTTGAGTTATTGATATGAAAATTTTTTCTAGAGTAGATTCCTTTGAGAATTGGAGGTAATGATCTAGTTCGTGTTTTTCTTTGAGGATTGAATATATCGAGCTAGTTTAGAAAAATATTTACTGTTAACCCGAGGTTGTAGTGGCAGATTTTAGGAAATGATTCTATCGACTCGAAAGATATAGGTCCATCAGGGTGTTGGAAATAATAGATTTTGTGTTGGTATTAAATACGATTGAATTTGAGGTTATATGATCTACAGACTTTTGAAAATGGATTCTTAGCAGGTCTAAGGTCATTCTCGGTACCAAACTTTAAGCAATGGCTAGTTGCTGATTTAAGGATATAAGTTGAGTAGATTCAGGAATGATTCTTGTTGAGTTGAGGATATAAGTCCAGGTGATGGAAATGTAATAATGGATCACTTGTACGTTTGAATGATTTGTGGTGTTGGCTAAGAGTACATGAGATCGATGAGTAGTAATGGTAAGTGCGTATGGATTTCGGGGAGTGCTGGTTCTACTCTCATCTATTTTGGCTTGGTAGGAGTTGAGGAGGAATCTGTGTGATAATACTAAATTCAAGAGATTTTGGCTCTGAGTCATTTGGTAAGTTGAACGGAATGTACAGTCGAATCGGGTTACCCATTGGGATGATGGCTTGAAACGACTATTGTATTCATCTTGAGAATTAATTGCGACTTGAAGTCATAGGAATTTAAATTGGTGAGGCTATACTTTTATTTGGAGATCAAGTATCCAGTTGGGAGAATTGGGGATATGGTTATTTAACTTGAAAGGAGATCGTTAGGTCACCATGTGGGGTGTATCAAGTAATAAATCTTGGAAGTTGAAACTTATGCATCAAAGGTGGGTAGCATGATCATATGTATGAAGTAATAAAGCAGTAGGATCCTTGAATGTTGTTTAATAGTTTTTGATGGATTGAAGATTTAAACAGTATGACCTGTCTTGAGATGTTTCTTTGCGAAGTGCTATGAAGGAATTAGTTGTGCTAAAACTATAGTTTTTGAGAGTACAAGTAGGTGGGTGAGTTACCAAGAGCGTTTTGATTATGTCTAGGTGATGTCAATGGTAGTTTATAATGAGTTTGAAGTATGGGATATCGGATAGAAGTTATAAGCGCTCTCGTTGGTTGGCCGGGAAGGACTTGGGCCTTTTGGAGATGTTCCTTATCTTTAGAGGAGACAGGTGTATTTTGGGATGGTGTTATGTGTTTTCAAATTGGGGCCTGGAGGTTGATTAGTACTGGTTTCTGTCATCAATCAATGGATGTATTTTTGCGGAATGTCGATTTTCGTTTAGGGCAGCGATGGCCAACTGAGGAATGAGTGGAGATTTGTGGTTTTTGGAAGTATATGATTGTGGTAAACGTTTTCTTGTGGTTAGGTGTGGATTGAGCTTGTACTTCATGATATTAATTTTAAGGATATAGCCTTTATGTATGTGGTGAGTTATAAGCGTGCGCGCGAAAGCATGATTTTTGGAGATTTTTAGAAGTTCAAATTTTGTATCGATTTTGAGGAATTAGTAGTAATTCAGAGTTTTAATGGGAGATTAATCTTTTGGTCGTGCAAATTTTATTTATTGATGGTTAATTTCGGGAAGTGGCTATTAGGTTACCAAGGTTGGAATAGGATGAAAATTCGGAAGGTAAAGCAAAGGCGTCGTCGATATTAGCAATTTATGGTGTAAAGTTAATAACCATTGGTTTTGTTGGGAGTTGTCGACGTTATGTATCTCTCAAATATGTTCGTAGTTGTACCTTGTATCTGTTTGGCGCTGATGGTTGATCTTGCAAATTTCGAGGACGAAATTTGTTTTTAAGGGGGGGAGGATGTGATAACCCGCTTTTACGTATATTTTCACTGAATTGTTGTTTTTAGTTTAATTAATATATTGGTTTATTTATTTTAAATTAATGTATTTTAAATTGGTTTTAATTTATTTGATGTTGTGTTTAATTTATTTTAGTCGTTTTACGGTTTTTAATATCGTTTTCGGCAGATCGGTTTTTGGTCTCCGGACTGAGGATTGGACCTCATTTCTTTTCTTTCCTCTTTTTCTTTTTCCCTTTTTCCTTTTCCTTTTCTTCTTTTCTTTCTTTTCTTTCTTTTTCTTCTTCTTTTTCTTCCCGTTTTCTCTATCCCCGCGCAGCCCCCTTCTCCTACCCCTTCCCGTAGCCGCCCCTTTGACCGCCCATTTCTCTGCCGTCCAGCCAGCGTTTAGTGCACCGCCACCACCATTCTCTTCCCCTTCTACCAGAGATTATCCCCACCAATTTTCAGAGCCATCGGACCAGCCGTTAGCCTTCGAGAGCCGCCGGAAGTCGCTGCACCTGCTCTGTTTTTGCCCCTATCGCCGGTTGCTTTCACGGCCTAGAACCGCCGCTCGCCCGCGGCGTGGCCTACACCACCCACCCAGTTTTCTTCCCCTCTCACCGGTGAACATCCCCACCAAGTTTCACCTCCATCCGAGCCACCGTTACCCACCACGAGCTCCTCCAAGCCATACGGTTTTTCACCGTTTTCGGCGCCGTCGCACCACCTCCGGCCACCATCTTTTCACAGCTTCTTCCCCTACCTCTTGCCGACCTAAACCACCCATTTCCGGCCTCGATCCGTTGCCGGAGCAGCTCCCACGAGCTCAACTCCGTTCAGCCACTTTTTGGCCTTCGACAGCCATTTCCACCACCACCCACGGCCAAAACTCGTTTCCTTTAGCTTCATAAATATCTCAAGACCATTCCCTGTCAATTTCGTGCCTTGGTTTGTCCCCATTCGAAAATGGGTAATTTATTACCCACGGCAACAGTGTAAATTACACTGTTACGTTGCTCTTCCTCCGTCGTTTGCAACACCGCGAGCTTTCTAAAAATAACATATAGCGCTGTAAGTATTTTTCAAATTCTACTTTTAGATTTAAATATATTTTGCTCATTCAATAAATATTTTATCTGCTGGTTGGTTGATTCTAGACTAAGTCCGAGGAGTTCGGGGGTCGGATGGATGGAGGACGGAGTTGCTTGTTTAATTGATATATGTTGGATGTTTATTTTGGTGCATTGATATGGCATTTACATGGTGCATGCACGTGTGTTTTTGTGTATCTATGAAAAGCCTGTTTATTGGCGTAAGTGGACTTACGGGTGCGTGTGTATCACGACCCCAAGTCGGGATGGGGTATTATCCCGGTGGAGCTCCTCTGGTCACTCGGGAGCGGAATAAACTGAGTGATGTCCCATGGGTCGTCGCTGGGCGACGACGGGAGCGGGGGCTAGGGGTTGCTTGGCTACGAACGCGCCGGGCATGGAACCGGGCATCGCTCTACGCACCGACTCCGTGGCCCTTCGCTGGTGAGGGCTAGAGGATGCTTGGCTATGAACACGCGGGGCGTGGAACTGGGCATCGCTCGTTAGGTGTCACATGCGTAGTGGTACTCTACGGTGTGGCACTGGAGCCAGGGTGTGCGGATGACCCCTAGGGGAGGTCATGGTGCATACGGATAAAATGGTTTTTGGTTTGAGACGGTTATCGAGGCCAAATGTGACTTTTGGCGTGGTTTTTGGAAAGGATATGTTTTTGGGCCAAATGGGATTTTTGGCGTGTGTGGAAAAATCATGTTTTATGGGATTTGTGCATCGGGCATGCTTCATGCATTTTGTTTGAGTTCTATGTCTTTTTATCTAGTAGTGTTTAGGTTTTACTTACCTGCGGTACCATTTTTGGTTCCGTAGCTTTTGGTGCAGGTTTTGAGGATGAGGAGGAGGAGGCTGAGCCCGAGGATGCGGCTCCGCCGGGTTGCTGATGTTATGCTTTGTTTTTGGTTTAAAGCTATGTTAGTGTTTTGTAATATTTTATGTATGTTTTGAACAGCTTGTATTACGTTAAGAAAAATTCTGGTACTTAGTTGTATGACTTTCGTTATCCGCTGCGTGTTTCTTCGTGCACATATGTTGCCTTTGCACACACTTGGCACCCGTCGTTAGGGTGGTGACCCGAGTTGTCACCATCCGGACGTCTCGATTTCCCCGTGTTCGTGCGTGGGGATTTGGGGGCGTCACATCAAATTTTCTTCTCATCTCTCTAACTCATCTACATTCCTTCAACATTCTCACTTTAAGCTCTCAATTATTTTCTCAATGGCTCATTCTTCTAACATTCATCTGGATTCATCCATGAGGTATTCTGCACCTCAACCTCCTGTCCTTTCTGCAGCTACCATTGGTGCCATGTTGCTACAAGAAAATAATAATTTGGCTAATAAGTCAGATTCCGATGCTATCTATGACTTGGTGAGTCTTGGAACTCGCTACTCCTCCTCCTCTATTGTTGCTTTTTCTCAACGGCTACAAGTCAGAAATCATGAAGTTGAAAAGTTTAAAGAACAAATTGTTGTACTTCAACGAATTGTTCGAGAGTCTCACACAAGGGAAGGAGTCATTCGGCAGAAGAATAAACAGTTGAAATCTTTATTAGATTCTTCATTCCGCTTGCCGGTTCCCATGGATAAGAATGACATGATATTAGATGAAGGGAATGAGCGTCTCAAACATGAGGCTAAGAATCTCAAGTTTATGTAAAAGTATTTAAAAAATTTCTCTCTATTTTTATTGACTCTGGTCTATCTTTTAAGAGATATTTATAGCATGCATCATACCTATTTCTCTTCTGATCATACATAATCTATCTTCTAGTAAAGGTTTTTGAAAATATCTGCTAACTGATCGTGTGTGTTTGTGAACTCTACTACTATATCGTCTTTCTGCACATGATCTCGAAGAAAATGATATCTTATTTCAATATGCTTAGTTCTAGAATATTGTATTGGGTTCTTTGAAAGATTTATAGCAATTGTATTATCACATTTGATTGGAATGTGATTATACATGAGTTTAAAATCTTCAAGTTGTTGCTTCATGTAGAGAACTTGAGCACAACAACTACCCGTAGTAACATATTCTACCTTAGTAGTAGATAGGACAACAGAATTTTGTTTTTTACTAAATCAGGAAACTAGTGCATGACCTAAGAAATGGCATGCTCCACTAGTGTTCTTTCGATTTGTTTTACAGCCAGCATAATCTGTATCTGTGTAGCTGATTAGATCGAAAGATGTGTGCTTAGGGTACCATAACCCTATGTTAATTGTACCATTAAGATATCTAAGAATTCGCTTAACTACAATTAAATGTAATTCTTTCGGAGATTATTGAAAGCATGCACATAAGCACACACTAAACATAATATCTGGTCTACTGGCTGTTAAATATAATAAGCTACCAATCATATCTCGATATATCTTCGAGTCAACTGGCTTACCGGATTCATCTTTATCAAGTTTAGTTGATGGGCTCATTGGTGTTCCAATTTCCTTAGCACCTTCCATCCCAAACTTCTTCAGTAATTCCTTAATATATTTTGATTGATTGATGAATGTCCCACTTTTTGCTTGCTTAATTTGCAATCCGAGAAAGAATGTAAGTTCTCCCATCATGCTCATCTAAAATTCTTCCTGTATAGTCTTAGCAAAAATTTGACACATATTTTTATTAGTAGCACCAAATATTATATCATCAACATAAATCTGAATCAAAAGAATATCATCATTTTCATATTTAATGAAAAGAGTTGTGTCGATTTTTCCTCTTGAAAAACCTTTTTCAATCAAGAAACCACTGAGTCTCTCGTACCAAGCTCTAGGAGCTTGTTTGAGTCCATATAGTACTTTTGTAAGTTTGAAAACATGATTTGGGGAAATATGATTTTCAAAACCTGGAGGTTGCTCAACATATACCTCTTCATTTATAAAACCATTTAAGAAAGTACTTTTAACATCCATTTGAAAAAATTTGAAATATTTATAACAAGTATATGCAAGTAGCATTCGAATAACTTCTAATCTTGCGACTGGTGCATATGTCTCATCATAATCAATTCCTTCTTCTTGATTGAAACCTTGAGCTACAAGTCGAGCCTTATTTCTAGTAATGATTCCGGACTCATCTTTCTTGTTTCTAAAAATCCATTTTGTTCCAATAACAGTATGATTTTTGGGTCTAGGAACAAGTGTCCAAACATCATTTCTTTCAAATTGATTCAACTCTTCTTGCATAGCTAAAATCCAAGATTCATCAAAAAGTGCTTCATCAATATTTTTGGGTTCAATATGAGATAGAAAATCAGTATGATTGCAAATATTTCTAAAAGATGATCGAGTACTTACACCTCGTGAAGGTTCTCCCAAAATTTGTTCCACTGGATGATCTTTCACAAATTTTCATTGTTTGATGATCTTTTGATGATCTTTCCTGATGTTTCATCACAAATTTTGATGATCTTTCCTGATGTTTCCATGTTGAACTTCCTCTATTATATTCTCTTTATTGAGATTGAGACTTTCCGTGTTATTTATACCTCATGTTTCTTCATCAATAGATTTCTTGGAGAGTAGAGAATTAGATTCATCAAATACTACATGCATAGATTCTTATACAGTCAAAGTCTTTTTATTGAATACTCTATAAGCTTTACTATTAGTAGAATACCCGAAAAAGATACCTTCATTAGATTTTGCATCAAACTTGCCTAAATTATCCATGTCATTCAAAATAAAACATTTGCATCCAAATACATGAAAGTAACCAATGTTGGGCTTTTTCTCATTCCAAAGCTCATAGGGGGTTTTATCTAACTTAGACCTTAGCATAACTCTATCTAACATGCAGTACTTACCGCTTTGGCCCAAAAATAACTAGGCAAGTTGTTCTCATTGAGCATTGTTCTTGCCATCTCTTGAAGAGATCTATTTTTCCTCTCTACTACCCCATTTTGTCAGGGAGTTCGAGGAGCAGAAAAATTATGCACAAAACTATTTTCATCACAAAATGTTTTAATATTTTTATTAACAAACTCTTTTCCCCTATCACTTCCGATACTTGAAATAGTATAGCCCTTTTCATTTTGAATTCTCTTGCATAACTTGGTAAAAACATTATGTGCCTCATCTTTATGAGCAAGAAAGATGACCCAAGTATATCTAGAGAAATAATCAACAATAACAAATGCATAATATTTTCCTCCTAATAGTGGAAATATGTTTCTTGGTTTTAAAAGAAGTTTTTGTTTGTTTACCAAATTGGCATGCATCACAAATTTTGCCTTTAAGAAAATTTATTTTTGGTAAACCTCTCACAAAATCATTTTTTGATAGTTTGGAAATAAGTTCCATGTTAGCATGACCTAGTCTTCTATGTCATAGCCAACTAATTTCATTTTGAGCTAAAAAACAAATAACATCTTGTGAGGTAATTTCTTCAAAATCGATTATATAAACATTATTGCTTCTAAAAGCAATAAAACAAATATTACAACCATGATCATTCAAAATAATGCACTTATCCATTTTGAAAGTAACTGTAAATCCTTTATCACATAATTGACTTATGCTCAAAAGATTATGTTTTAGACCTTCAACAAGTAGAACATCTTCAATTATGAGAGAAAATTCATTACCAATTTATCTATTCCCACGATTTTCCCTTTCGAGTTATCTCCAAATGTCACGTGTCCTTCTTCTTTAGATTTAAGATCAAAGAACTTAGTCTTGTCTCCCGTCATGTGTCTTGAACATCCACTATATAAAAACCATTTGTTTTTGCTTGTGGATGACTTCATGCATACCTATAAAAATAATTAAAATAATTTTTCTTGGTAACCAAGTTCTTTGGGTCCTTTATTTATTAGTATTAGAAGAAACAAGATTTTTAGGTACCCATATGGCCCTAATAGTCATTGTATGATTTCTTCTAATATGACAAACATGATAATTATGACCATTTCTATTACATAAATTGCAAATAGCATGTGACATATATGAAGAACTTGAATGATTATAATAGTATCTTTTTTTGACAAAATTATTTTTATGAAAAGAATTTTGAATATTGGTCTTTGATGTAGAAGGATTATCAAAGAAATTTTTATAAGGTTTGTATTTTTGTTTTGGTATATATCCCAAGCCTGTCTTGTCAAAAACACATCTTTGACTACCAAGAAGATTTTCAAAATTTCTTTTTTCATTCGTAAAGTTTTCAACAATATTTTCTAAATCAGTTTTCTTCTTATTCAACTCAAGATTTTCATCTTTCAAAACGATACTTTCTTTTCTTAAAATATCAATTTCATTTGTTAAAGAAGAATTTTTCTTTTTCAAAGCAGTATATTTAATACCCAATTTTTCAAGTTCCTCATAGACCTCTTTTAAAACATTTTACAATTCTTCATATGAAGGATCTTCAATATTATCAAGATTTGTTACCTCAACGTCATTTTTAGCCATAAAACAAAGATTTGCTGATTCTTCATTGCTTGCTTCACTATCTGAGCTACTTGAATCATCATCCCATGTAACTTTCATTGCTTTCTTGCCCTTGTTTTGATCTTTCTTTAGCAATGGACAATCTGGCTTGATATGACCAGGCTTATTACATTTATAACAAATTAAAGTGTCATTTTTACCTGAATCTTTCTTGGAAAACTTTTTGAAGGATTTCCTTAGAGGAGTCTTATTTTTCTTTAAAAACCTCTGAATTCTTCTTGTTATCCTTGCAACTTCTTCATCTTTGTCTTTATTTTCCTCATCTTCATCACTTTTACTTTCATGAGGAATAGCTTTAAGTGTCAAGCTCTTCTTTTGTTTTCCTTCTTCTTCTCCTCTTTTCAATGTGTACTCATGGGTGATAAGTGACCCGATGAGTGCATTTACTTCGAGCTTCTTGAGGTTTCTAGCTTCAAGAATCGCTATCACTTTTGATTCCCAGCGTTTTGGTAGAGAGTTGAGAATTTTTCTTACTATTTCCACCTTGGAATAAACTTTGCCAAGAGCTGTCAAGCTGTTTATGATGTTAGTAAAACGAGTGTGCATACTAGAAATAGATTCATCATCATTCATCTTAAACATTTCATATTCATGAGTAAGAATATAAATTTTTGATTCCTTGACTTGCGAAGTTCCTTCATAAGTAACTTCCAAGTTATCCCAAATTTCTTTTGCCGTAGCGCAAGTCATTACTCTATTAAACTCATTTCCATTGAGAGCATTAAATAATAAATTCATAGCAGTTAAATTCAAAGTATAAAGTCTATCATCTTCACGATTAAACTCTTCTTCTTCTTTTTCGACCTTTACTCCATCAACCACTTTTGTTGGAATATAAGGTCCATTTACAATGCATTTCCAATTTTTCGACCTTGAGCCTAAAGTAATATTCTCCTTCTAACTTTCCAGAATGAGTAATTGTCTCCACAAAAGATTAGAGGCCGACTGCTAGATTGACCTTCACCAAATGAAGCTGCAATGTTAGCCATAAGATCTTAACTCAAAAGATAGTTAATCTTATAACAGAGCTCTTAGCTCTGATACCAATTGTTGCCTAGATAACTAACACAAGAGGAAATCCGGTGGCAAACCACCAGTCTGCGTATATCAAGACGCAGACCCTCCTGGAAACACTCGGCCTACATCTCCTATGTGGCGATGAGGTGGGGAGCAAATCGCCCAAGCTCTATAAATCTTCGGGCGTACTGTTCCATGGTCATACTCAATTGAACCAAGCTTGTGAATTCTCTTGCTTTTTGCCGCCTCACCATTTTCCTGCCAAAACAAAACCTTTGACCCCCTTTAAGAAAAACAAATAAAACCAACAACATAAAATCAAAAACCAAAACCAAACCACGTAACAAGAAAATACAATATACTAGCATGCAATAACATAACTAAATAAATAAATACAAGCAAACTAGCTCAAATAAATTCAAAACAAATAAAACATGTCAAATAGCAACTTTACTTAAAATAAATTTTAAAACACAACTTAAAAAAACATTCTGGTATTACCTACGGGACATGTGATTTTACCCAGAGCCAAACCGCTCTGATACCACCTGTGACCATACGGACACGTGGAAATCGAGACGTCCGGATGATGACAACACGGTTCACCACCCTATCGCCAAGTGCCAACTGTGTGTATATGCAACAAGTGTACAAAAAAAAACACGCAGCAGATAAACAAAGTCATATAACTAAGTACCAGAATTTTTCTTTGTTTAATACAAACCCGTTCAAAACATACATAATAAAATATTACAAGCTACAAATATTGTTTCAAACCAAACTACAGAGCAAAAACTCCAACTTAATACTCCGGTGGAGCCGCCTCCTCGGGCTCAGCCTCCTCCTCCTCCTCAATCTCTGCATCAAAATCTACAGTACCAAAATGGTGCCACAGGTAGTAAAGATCCAAACGCCACTAGATAAAAATATATTAAACTCAAACAATATGCATGAAAGAATGCAAATGCACATGACCCGTAAACCACATTTTTCGATGCACGCCAAAATCCCATTTTTGGCCCAAAAACATAACCTTTAAACCAGTCCTTGCCATTATCCCAGATAATGGCCCAAAACAAGAAACCACCATTTTTCCAGAAAATGGCCCGTATTCGAAATCCATAAAACTGATCCAATTATTGCATGCACCATGATCTCCCCTAGGGATCATCCGCACACTCTGGCTCCTGTGCCACACCGCAGGTAACGACTACGCATGTGACACCTAAACGAGTGATGCCCAGTACTCGCGCCCAGCGAGTTCCTGGACCAGACCATCCTCTAGTCCCCGCCACTCTAGGGACCACGAAGTCGACACGACAGCATTACCGTATCATGCGATCTGATCGTCGCCCAGCGACAACCCAGGGGATGTCACTCAGTATTATCCACTCCCGAGTGACTAGAGGAGCTCCACTGAGATAATACCCCATCCCGGCCTGGGGTCGTGATACAGACGCACCCGAAAATCCATTTACACGAATAAAACCAGATTTTTCTCAATTTAAATAAAATGCACGTGAATGCACCATGTAAATGCAACCTCAAGGCACAATTAACCAACCAATCACAAAAACAACCAAACCAAGCAACTCCGTCCTCAATCCATCCGACCCCCGAACTCCTCGGACTCAGTCTGGAATCAACCAACTAGTCAAATAATTTATTATAAGAGAAAAATATATTTAAATCTAAAATAAGTTTGGAAAATACTTACAGCGCTATAAGGTATTTTTTGAAAGCTCATGACGTTGCAAACGACAGAGGAAAAGCAACGTAACAGTGTATTTTACACTGTGGCCCTGGGTAGTAAATTACCCACTTTTGAACGGGGACAAACTAAGACACGAAATTGATAGGGAATGGACTAGAGATGTTTATGAAGCTAATGGATGTGAGTTTTGGCCATGGGTAGCGGTGGAAAAGGCGGTGGAAGTGTAAAAAGGGGCAGATCGGAGTTGAGCTCGTGGGAGTTGCTCCGGCAACGGATCGGGGCCGGAATTGGGTGGGTTAGGATGGCAAGAGGTAGGAGAAGAAGTGGTGAAGAGGTGGTGGCCGGAGGTGGAGCGACGGCGTTGAAAATGGCTCAAAGCCGTGTGGAAAGGTGGGGCTCTAGGGGGTTAACGACGACTCGGATGGGGCTGGTTTTTGGTGGGGGTGTTCACCGGCCGGAGGGGAGTTGAACAGTGGTGGCTGTTTTGGCCACATCGGTCAGACGGCGGTGGGTTGGGGCTGAAGGTTGGACGGCGACCGGAGGAGAGGGAGAGAAGCAGTTTGCGCGGGAGAGGAGAAGGAAAAAGAAGAAGAAAGAAAGAAAAAGGAAAAAGGGAAAAAGAAAAAAAAAAGAGAAAAGAAAAAGAAAAGATGAGGGAAAAGAAATGAGGTCCAGTCCTCACCTCCGAAGTCCAAAAACTAACCCGACGAAAACAATTTTAAAAACCATAAAACGACTAAAATAAATTAAACACCACATCAAACTAAAATAAAACCAATTAAAATACAATAATTTAAAATAAAAGAAATAATATATTAATTAAATTAAAAACAACTCCTTATACACGTAAAAACGAGGTATCACATCCTCCCCCCCTTAAAAACAAATTTTATCCTTGAAATTTGCAAGATCCAATACTAACTTGAAACAAGCCACATGATTCCACTGAGACCAAGATTAAGAAATGTACCGTCATTTACTCAAACAAGTAGGGGTACTACTCCTTCATGTCAGCTACTCTCTCCCAAGAGAAATCTTGAGCTAACGGATCTCCCCATGCCACCTTTATCAGAGGTATCGCCTTGGATCTCAACTGTTGCTCTTTCCAATCCATAATCTGTGAAGGAACAACCTCATAAGTAAGGTCCAGTTGCAACTGAATACTCTCTGGGTCGACAAAGCGCGGCTCTTGTTGTCCAAAACTCTTCTTCAAGGATGATACATGGAAGACATCATGAATATCCCCAAAATATTCTGGCAAAGCAATTCTATAAGCGACGGACCCTACCTTCTCCAAAATCTGAAAATGGCCAACATATCTCGGATCCAGTTTCCTCCTTTTATCAAAACGCTTAACTCCTTTCATGGGAGAGACTTTGAGATAAACCCAATCACCTTCTTCAAAAGATAATTCTCTCCTCCTTGTATCTGCGTAGCTTTTCTGACGACTCTGAGTTGCCGCCATTTTATCCCTGATAATCCGAACTTGACTTGCATCTCTTGAATCATTTCGGGCCCAACTATTTTATTCTCCCTGACTTCATCCCAACACAAAGGCGATCTGCACTTCCTCCCATAAAGAGCTTCATAAGGAGCCATCTGGATGGACGCAAATTCTATGAGCGGCAAGTGATTCTCCCAACTCCCTTGAAATTCCATAACACATGCTTGCAACATATCTTCAAGGGTCTAAATAGTGCGCTCTGATTGGTCGTCCGTCTGTGGGTGATATGCAGTACTGAACTTCAACTTAGTACCCAATGCTGCCTGCAAACTTTTCCAAAACTGAGATGTGAACCTTGGGTCCCGATCCGATACAATACTCTTCGGTATACCATGCAACCGCACTATCTCCTTCACGTACAAGCGAGTCAACTTACCCAAGGAATCAGTGTTATTAACAGGCAAGAAATGAGCACTCTTAGTTAACCAGTCAACAATCACCCAAACTGAGTTCTTTCCACTAGGAGTTCTCGGTAAGCCCACTACAAAATCTATCGTGATGTCATCCCACTTCCACTCTGGAATAGGGAGGGGTTGGAGCATACCAGCGGGTCTTTGATGCTCGGCCTTGACTTGACGGCATGTGTGGCATCTCTCAATATACAAGGCAATATCCTTCTTCATTCCATCCCACCAATAATTTTTCTTGAAGTCCCGGTACATCTTCGTACTACCAGGATGAACTGAATAAAGGGCCGCATGAGCTTCTGCCATGATCCGCTCCTTGAATTCTGAATCTTTGGGGACCACTCTACAATCTCGAAACCAAAGAATTCCATCTTTATCCATACTATAATGCAACAGCCCTCGAGATTTTCTGACTCTTTTTCTGAATCCAACAGCTTCGGATCCTGCCTTTGAAGAGTCTTCAATTCCTCAAAATCAACTACTCGAATATCAAGAATTGAAGATAATATCTCCTCTTGCTTGTGCATAAGGACACAACCCAATCGAATAAGGACACAACCCAATCTAAATTTAGACGCATCGCTAAAGACTACAAATGGCTTGTGCAATTCTAGAAGTGCCAACACTAGTGCAGTTGTCAACCTGTTTTTCAATTCTTGGAAGCTTCTCTCACACTTGTCTGACCAAATAAATTCTGCATTCTTTCTAGTCAAAGTTGTGAGAGGTCCGGATAAGCAAGAAAATCCCTCCACAAATCTTCGGTAATATCCGGCAAGTCCCAAGAAACTCTAGATCTCACGCACGGTCATCGGACGCTACCATGACAAAATGGCTTCCACCTTACTAGGATCAACAGCCACCCCATCTCGGGAAATCACATGCCCAAGAAACTTGACTTCCTCCAACCAGAATTCACATTTGCTGAGCTTGGCATACAACTGGTGTTCTCTCAATTTCCCAAGAACTAGACAAAGATGATAAACATGCTCTTCAAAATCTCGGGAATAAATTAAAATATCATCAATGAACACTACCACAAAGGAATCCAAATAAGGTCTAAATACTCGATTCATTAAATCCATACAAGCGGCAGGGGGAACTGACTAACCCAAAAGATATCACCTTAAATTCATAATACCCATATCTCGATCTGAAAGCAGTTTTAGGTACATCCTTATCTCTTATCCTCAACTGGTAGTATCCTGACCTCAAATCAATCTTCGAGAACACAGCTGCTCCTTGAAGCTGATCAAACAAATCATCGATCCGTGGGAGGGGATATTTATTTTTGATGGTCACCTTTTTTAATTCCCGATAATCAATACACATTTTGAGGGTACCATCTTTCTTTTTAACAAACAGCACTGGCGCACCACACGGCAAAGTACTTGGTTGAATAAACCCCTTATCTACCAGCTCTTGCAACTGAACCTTCAACTCTTTTAATTCAGCTGGTGCCATACGATAAGGAGCTTTATGTACAGGGGCCGCTCTAGGTTCCAAGTCAATAACAAACTCCATTTCACGAACAGGGGGTAGCCCAGGCAAGTCATCCACAAACACGTCAGGAAATTCTTCCACAACGGGGATATCTACCAATGACTTCTTCTCAAACGGCGTAGACACCATTTGGACTAAGAAGGCTTCCGCTCCACAAGCAATCTCTCTTCTCGCTTGAATTGCCGATATAATTACTGGCTTTTTTTTTAACTTACTCCCCGCAAATTTCAAATAATCACCATCTGGTAGCTGAAAGCTAATTACCTGACTTCTGCAATTAATACTCGCAGAATATCGATATAGCCAATCCATCCCAAGGATGATATCAAATCCCAACAGTTTAAACACAACCAAATCTGCATCCAAAAACCTTCCACCAAAATTCAAAGGGCAACCCAAAGTAACTTTGGAACACCACACCACTTCACCATTTGGTAGAGCCACTACCAATGACTTCGGCAAAGGTTCCGTAACCAGATTACATATCTGAGCGAAAGTGGAAGATACAAACGACTGTGATGCACCCGAATCAAACTAAGTGCAAGCATAAAATTCATATAAACGGACTCTCCTTGAACCAATCACATCAACCAATGAAATCCAAATACAAAGGAGAAACCAAATCACACCAAAAAATCAAATCCAAAATTAAATTAAATTCATACCTGTAATTACTCCAGCATCATGGGTCGTTGGTGCCTCATCATCAACATCTCTGGGTGTAACAGCATAAACCCGAACTTGCATTGCTTGCCTCTGATTTGTTCTTCCACCACGTCTACCTCCACGACTTCCTTGAACTGGCCTAGGACACTCACGAGCAAAGTGCCCCTGCTGGCCAGAATTATAGCATCGAGCCCCACCCGAAGGGCACTCACCCACATGGACTCTATTACAACTTCCGCAAACTGGCACCCGTTCTCCCATACGTACACCTGAGGCCGCTTGTGGTCGAGTCCCAGTCCGCTGAACAAATTTCTGAAGCGAACCCGAACTACTTCTTTCACCAGAAAAACTCCGCCTCTTTTGTCCTGGAGGGGAGCCCATACTCATATTATTCTCTCACTCTGCAAGAGTGGCAAAGTCCACTAAATCCTGAAAAGTGGAAATCCGGTGGCAGACCACCATTCTGCGTATATCAGGACGCAGACCCTCCTAGAAATACTCAGCCTGCATCTCCTCCGTGGCGATGAGGTGGGGAGCAAATCGCCCAAGCTCTATAAATCTTCGGGCGTACTGTTCCACAGTCATACTCCCTTGGACCAAGCTTGTGAATTCTCTTGCTTTTTGCCACCTCACAGAAGCAGGAAAGAATTGATCATTAAATTCTTTCTTAAAGCGCTGCCAGGTCACAGCGGCGAAAAACCCCCAATTCTGACTCCAGCATCACCCTTTTTGTATCCCACCACTCAAAAGCAGTGCTTTGCAACAAATAGCTGGCATAAAGTACTTGTTGCGCCTCAATTCAACCACATACTTCAAAAGTTCTTTCTAAATCTCTGACCCACTTTCCAGCCCGTAGTGGATCCTCTTCTCCCATGAAGGGTGGAGTTCTATGCGCTAGAAAGTGCTCATAGGTGCATCCAGCTTGCACCACTCCACTAGGCCCTCCTTGTAGTAGCCAAGGCCCTCCTTGTTGTGGCCAAGGACCTCCTTGTTGTGGCCAAGGCCCTCCTTGTTGTGGCCTAAAATTTTGCTGCATGAACTCGATCATTTGCCTTATCGCTTGGGCTATAGCATCATCCCTCGGCGTATCGTCCCGAGGCTCTTGAGTAGACTTTTTTGGCCTCACCATTTTCCTGCCACAACACAACCTTTGACCCCCTTTAAGAAAAACAAATAAAACCAACAACATAAGACCAAAAACCCAAACCAAACCACGTAACAAGAAAATACAATATACTAGCATGCAATAACATAACTAAATAAATAAATACAAGCAACTTTACTTAAAATAAATAGCAACTTTACTTAAAATAAATTTTAAAACACAACTTAAAAAAACATTCTGGTACTACCTACGGGACATGTGGTTTTACCCAGAGCCAAACCGCTCTGATACCACCTGTGACCATATGGACACGTGGAAATCGAGACGTCCGGATGATGACAACACGGGTCACCACCCTATCGTCAAGTGCCAACTGTGTGTATATGCAACAAGTGTACAAAAGAAAACACGCAGCGGATAAACAAAGTCATATAACTAAGTACCAGAATTTTTCTTTGTTTAATACAAACCCGTTCAAAACATATATAATAAAATATTACAAGTTGCAAATATTATTTCAAACCAAACTACAAAGCAAAAACTCCAACTCAATACTTCGGCGGAGCCGCCTCCTCGGGCTCAGCCTCCTCCTCCATGATCTCTGCATCAAAATCTACGGTACCAAAATAGTACAGCAGGTAAGTAAAAATCCAAATGCCACTAGATGAAAACATATTAAACTCAAACAATATGCATGAAAGAATGCAAATGCACATGACCCGTAAAGTACATTTTTCCACGCATGTCAAAATCCCATTTTTGGCCCAAAAAATAACCTTTAAATCAGTCCTTGCCATTATCCCGGATAATGGCCCAAAACAAGAAACCACAATTTTTCCAGAAAATGGATCACAAAGCCTCAACGTAACCTTACCATTTTTCCAGAAAATGGCCCGTATCTGAAATCCATAAAACCGATCCAATTATTGCATGCACCATGATCTCCCCTAGGGATCATCCGCACACTCTGGCTCCTGTGCCACACCACAGGTAACGACTACGCATGTGACACCTAAACGAGCGAGTCGACACGACTACTGGCTCCTGTGCCCTGTACTCGTGCCCAGCGAGTCCCTGGACCAGGCCATCCTCTGGTCCCCGCCACTCTAGGGACCACGGAGTCGACACGACAGCGTTACCGTATCGTGCGATCCGGTCATCGCCCAGCGACAACCCAGGGGATGTCACTCAGTATTATCCACTCCCAAGTGACCAGAGGCGCTCCATCGAGATAATACCCCTTCTCGACTTAAGGTCGTGATACACACGCACCCGAAAATCCATTTACACGAATAAAACCGGATTTTTCTCAATTTAAATAAAATGCACGTGAATGCACCATGTAAATGCAACCTCAAGGCACAATTAACCAACCAATCACAAAAACAACCAAACCAAGCAACTCCGTCCTCAATCCATCCGACCCCCGAACTCCTCTGACTTAGTCCAGAATCAACCAACCAGTCAAATAATTTATTGTAAGAGTAAAATATATTTAAATCTAAAATAGAGTTTGGAAAATACTTACAGTGCTATAAGGTATTTTTTGAAAGCTCACGACGTTGCAAAGGGCGGAGGAAACGCAACTAACAGTGTATTTTACACTATGGCCGTGGGTAATAAATTACCCACTTTTGAATGGGGACAAACCAAGACACAAAATTGATAAGAAATGGCCTAAAGATGTTTATGAAGCTAATGGAAGTGAGTTTTGGCTGTGGGTGGCAGTGGAAGTGCAAAAAGGGGCAGATCGGAGTTGAGCTCCTAGGAGCTGCTCCGGCAACGGATCGGGACTGAAATTGGGTGGGTTAGGACGGCAAGAGGTAGGAGAAGAAGTGGTGAAGAGGTGGTGGCTGGAGGTGGAGCGACGGCGCCGGAAATGGCTCAAAGCCGTGTGGAAAGGTGGGGCTCTAGGGGGTTAACGGCGGCTTGGATGGGGCTGGTTTTTGGTGGGGGTGTTCACCGGCCGAAGGGGAGTTGAACGGTGGTGGCTGTGTCAGCCACATCGATCGGTCGGGGCTGAAGGTTGGACGGCGACGGGAAGAGAGGGCGAGAAGAAGTTCGCGCGGGAGAGGAGAAGGAAAAAGAAGAAGAAAGAAAGAAAAAGGAGAAAGGGAAAAAGGAAAAAAAAAAAGAGAAAAGAAAAAGAAAAGATGAGGGAAAAGAAATGAGGTCCAGTCCTCACCTCCGGAGTCCAAAAACTAACCCAACGAAAACGATTTTAAAAACCATAAAACGCCTAAAATAAATTAAACACCACATCAAATTAAAATAAAACCAATTAAAATACAATAATTTAAAATAAAAGAACTAATATATTAATTAAATTAAAAACAACTCCTTCAGCGAAAATACACATAAAAACGGGGTATCACATGACAAAAGAAGCACACTTTACTTTTCAAATAAAAACATCTACCTTTTGCATAAGTCCAAAAAAGTATCAATCACGTTTGAAAATATTCAAATAAAACATGCACATGTGAAAGATGACAATCAATCATCTTTAATATTTTTAAAGTTCAAACTTTTAATCAAGGCATGCACATGTGAAAGATGACAATCAATCATCGTTTAAAATTTTCAAATTTAATTTTCAAAATATTCATGCACATGTGGAAAATGTATTTTAATGTTTTATGATAAAATATTAATTTTGAGTCTTAATCCTAATTTTGAATTTTTAAGAGATTTACAATATTACTCTATGACTTTAATGTGAACTTGTTCCCTTCTTGCTTATGCTTGTCTTCTTGATGTGCTTGACTCTATTGTGTAAACAACTTGAGCTTGAGACTCCTTTATTCTTTGAATTCATTTATTATCATCAAAATTCATGTGTAGATATATAATTACACAAAACTTGAAACCTTGGGTTCAACAGTAAGAAAAGCAGATTTCCATGTATGTTAGGGAGCATCAATTGTATGCACTGGGAGTGGAAAAACTTCTTGGCATGGTATGTACTCTATCCATATCCACCAACCAACAATTGTTATAGAAGCAATGTCTTCTTAAGATCTATAGATATGGCATGCTTTTTTTAGATTACTTGGATCTCATAATGATACAAATGTGCTTGATAAATCATTTATATTTTCTAATCTTACTCAAGGACATACTCTGGTTGTCAATTATATAATTAATGGTCATAACTATGCAATGAAGTACTATCTTACTGATGGCATACATCCGCAACGAACGACATTTGTTAGAACAATCTAGCTCCCCAAGAAAACAAGAAACAATACTATGTTGTAGCCTAAGAGTCAGCAAGGAAGGATGTGGAGCATGCTATTGGTGTGATTCAAGCACGGTTTGCTATAGTTCGTGGACCAGTGCGATTTTTCACATTAAAATGCTCAACGATATTATAATGATATGTATAATTTTACATATTATGCTCATTGAAGATGTTTTGGCTGACAATAGATTTGAAAATTTCAAATATGAATAGTTGGCAGAAAGCACACATAAGCAAGTGTTACCCTACCCTACAACTGAATTTAGTAAGTTCATTCAACACCATCATACTGTTAGAGATAGGAAAATCTATTGTCATCTCCAAGAAAACCTTGTCGAGCACTTATGGCAACAATATAGCCAAACATAATATTTTATCATGTATAATTGTATTAATGTTTTATTTTTTCTTTGCACTATCATTTTCTTGGAGTATTTTTATAACAATGTGTAACCATTTCCCTCATTTCCTTGGAGTATTTTTAATTATCAATTTTCTTTTGTTTTATCATTAAGAACCTCACATGTCCAACATAAATGACTCCTATGACATAAAAGAAAAGTTATTCCACAAGAAAAGTAAGCCAACAAACAACTAGCACCCAAAACACATGACAATTAACCCAAAATACATGACAACTAGTTTTTCCTGGCATGACTTGCAAGGATTTCCATTTGTCGTTAAAATTAGTATTCTTGCATCATTAGAGACATGGCACTTGTATTAATCTTCATAATTCTTTCTTCTTCTTTCTTTTCTTTATTCCGTAATTTCTATTGATAAACTAGCACCTATTCTTTTGAATACGCACTTCCTCTTGCCTAAGACAAAGCATAGGTTTGTCATGATCATGTGCTTCTTGCATAAGCATGATTTTACTCTTTCTATCTTCCTTCATCACATTTAGTATCATTAAAGAATCTAACTTCGTTCTTTCTTTTCTATTTCATTTCTCTATCTCAACTTTACGGCCTATTGGTCAATCCAAATTTGTAGATGTTGCATGCAAATTCTCATCTTCGCCTAAATTTGATGAATTCATAGTTGAAGTATTTGAACTTGGCAGAGACTTTTTCTTTAGTTACTATTTCCATATGTTCTACCCACTTTGGATGGAATCACAACACACTTGTGACACCCCCATATTTCCATTTGGGATCGGACAGACATCCGAAGCATCGGAATATGCAACACAAGGTTACCTGCCCCCGTTCATGACATATAAGATGCAATATTCATAACATGCATCTAACATTATGCAATATTCGCAACGGATCATTTTTTTTTTAGCAATACTATGCACCAAACTTATAACATCTCAAATAGTTAAATCGTAATCCAATCATACTAAACAAAATAAACATCCATGATTTTAGTACGAGTCTCAGAAGACTGTAATCTCAAAAACATGGGAGACCAGACGCCATATTTACATTACCAAAATATACTATTGAGGAAGTTCATCGTATAACTCGTGTAATTCAACTAACGAGGCTAGAATACTGTCCAAAAACTAACTATGGAAGCTATAAGTGCTACGTCGTGTCTATGGCGTCTAGTTAACCTCCTCCAGTCTACCAATGTCCCCTCCCTGCTCTAATCCTGACGCATCACCTACTATTTGGGAGAATGGTAGTTGGGACTACCACTGTGAGATTTGATTACAAATCTTAGTAAGTTAATAGGAAACTCTCACAAAAGTTAATGATGCATGCATAGCAGTAAAAGCATAAATGCATAATTAAAGTCGTAAGAAAGCATAGCATAACTAACATAACCAGAACTGAAACATGAACTGAAATTGACTTAACATGACATGAACTTGAACTTAAAATATAGCATGGACTAGCAACATAATATGAACGTGAACTTGAAACATAACGTGGACTTGAATCATAGCATGAATATGAACATACATAACATAAACATGAACTTGAACTGAACATAAACCTGAGCATAACATGACATAAACGTGAACTTGAGACATAATGTAAACATGAACATAACATAACATGAACGTGACCTTGAACATAACATGACATGAACGTGAACTTAAAACATAACATGAACATGACCATAACATAACATGAACGTGAGCCTGAACATAACATAAACGTGAACATAACATGATATGAACATGAACTTGAAACTTAATGTGAACATGAACATAACATGTACATGAACATAACATAATATAACATGAACTTGATCTAAAACTTATTCTTATCTCATGGGGTCACCATGATTGCTTATTCTTATATCATGGGGTTACCATGATGGTGTATTCTTATCTCATGGGTTCACCATGGTTACTTATTTTTATCTCATGGTATTACCATGATAGTGTATTCTTATCTCATGGGGTTACCATGATTGCTTATTCTTATCTCATGGGTTCACTATGATTACTTATTCTTATCTCATGGGGTTACCATGATGGTGTATTCTTATCTCATGGGGTTACCATGATTGCTTATTCTTATCTCAAGGGTTCACCATGATTGCTTATTCTTATCTCATGGAGTTACCATGATGGTGTATTCTTATCTCATGGGGTTACCATGATTGCTTATTCTTATCTCATAGATTCACCATGATTGCATACTCTTATCTCATGGGGTTACTATGATGGTGTATTCTTATCTTCATAGGGTTACCATGATTGCTTATTCTTATCTGATCATGGGTTTACCATGATTGTTTATTCTTATCTCATGGGGTTACCATGATGGTATATTCTTATCTCATGAGGTTACTATGATTGCTTATTCTTATCTCATGGGGTTACCATGATGGTGTATTCTTATCTCATGGAGTTACCATGAATGCTTATTCTTATCTCATGGGTTCACCATGATTGCTTATTCTTATCTCATGGGGTTACGGTGATGGTGTATTTTTATCTCATGGGATTACCATGATTGCTTATTCGTATCTCATAGGTTCACCATGATTGCTTATTCTTATCTTATGGGTACCATGATGGTGTATTCTTATCTCATAGGATTACTATGATTGCTTGTTCTTATCTCATGCGTTTACCATGATTACTTATTCTTATCTCATGGGGTTACCATGATTGCTTATTCTCTCATGGGGTTACCATGATGGTATAGTCACAACTTGACATGGCATGCAATAAACAACATTTCGTAACATAACATACTTGCAATAGTGAACTTTATGTGACATGACTTACATCTAACAAATGGCATACTTAACATGATATTCATGTATTGTATAGCAATACGTGACAGAATATCTTGTGTAACAGATGAATAATTTATGATAGAGTAAATTATGTATAATAGAAAAATATGTGATAACTTGGCATGGCATGAAATGTATGATAACACACATACATACAATGTAGTTCCTTTACTTTGGGTTTCTCTCTAAGAACCATATAAAGAAGTGATTAAAGAGAAAGAAGTGTGTCTTGCATGACTCTAGAAGTCTGGAGGGGGAAGATATGGGCTTGAATGTCCAATGTGGCCAAATTCATGGGCCTTGGTGGGCCTTAACCAAGTGGGCTTCAATTTGGGGTTTAAATGGGATTTTGTTAGGGTTTGGGATGCTATCAAGTCTAAATCTAATTTTTCTTGACCCAATCAAATTTTCAAGGTTTAAAAGGTTGGATAATGATATCATAACAAGGATTTGATGAATTAATAGCATATGGGAGTGATTTAATTAAGTGATTAAGCACAATGCTAAAAATCGGATAAAAAAGGGTGTGGAGGCCAACTTTAGGGTTTAGGAAAACTGTTTAGGGTTTCAGTTTTCAACCAAACTTTTGGGGTTTTAATTGGATTCTAACCATTTAGGATCTCGCTAGGGTTGAAACCCTCTTTGGTCTGGGACAATATGGTTGATCAGATAAAAACTTTTTGCTTAGGTGGTATGATCTTACACCTTGATTTCCTTCACAAATCCATCCAATGGTTCATCTTTGTGCCAAGTGTCTAATACTATTCACTATATGTGGCTAAGATGTTGCCAAATGTTCTAATAAAACTTCTCTAACCCAATTTGGACATTCCACACTGTGATTTTGAAAACACTGCACTTAGTACGCTTATTGAGGTTACTATCCACTCCGAAAATGCATAATAAACTTAGTATTGAAAAATTTTAAATATTCACATTAACGTACAGTGAAAATATTTTACCAAAACTCAACCCCCAGAGTGCCCCTAAAAATAATTTCACAGTTTCGAACTGGAGTTTCGTCCAAAATTATGAAAATGAGTTATTGTGCCATAAATCCTAAATAATCAACCGATTCTAGTAGTACAAACCATAATGCATTCTAACACTTTTAACTATCTCAAATAATAAAAATCGCATTTTCTGACACCATAGTGAGTGATAACATTGATTATGTTGACAAACTAAAATCTATGCGATTGGTCAATTTGTGAAAACTTATGGGGTTTTCACGAAATTCATAAAGTCAATAGAAATTCCTACAGTGAATTTCTAGCGGGCTGTTACACATGCTAACAATGATCGAATTGGAAAGTTTTCTTTTCTAATTGTAGGTACATGCCCTTCGCCTTGCCAATCTAAAAAATTCAAAATTGCAAACATAATTAGAAATTTATTTAGCATTGAAAACGATAGTACAAAGAAATTGATAAAAATATATAGTGCATATTTGCACAAGTTCCAACAAAAGAAGAGAGTATATTCCTTTCCAAGGATTTGAATGTGTTATTATCTAACACAATAGAAACTTTAAGGATAAGAGTTGGGGAAAGTTGCACCAAAATAAATATGGGAGCCACCCAAAAAACAAAAAATCATAGAAAAATTTATTTCTAATGATGATAAAGATTTTCAATGATGCAATCTCCTTCACATATGATATATATACATATACATATATATAATGTTTTAACATTAATTCTACTACATCATCCAATATAGGGGTTGAATACATTCCTACTGGGATACCCCCAAATTTTGCTTGCAATTTGGCAGAACTTGAAGTGTTGGGACCTACAACACATGGTTTCTTATCTCCGTTGAGAAACACTATGGGCCAGTGTCTTCTACAAGCACTTTTTATCAGAGACCAATAAGGATGTGCCACGTAAGAGGTTGATAAAGAATTCAAACTCTCTGTGTTGCAGGTGATTATCGACCCCCTCCTGACCCACCCCTCTCTCTCTCTCTCTCGATCCTTTCGTCTGCAGAAATCCCTACCTCTCTCTCCTTCCCTCTCCTTCACTAAAGCATCGAGCCTTCCCCTCCATTTGCAGACCCAAACATTCCCAAACCCCAGAAATCATCCACTCATATTTTCCTTGTAATGAAACAGGTTACTTCTTATTTTCCCCATTAGGCAAAAATATGCTTGCAATTAAAAGTCAGGGTCTTTATTGGTTGAATTCAAATATACATTTTTTAGATGTTCTAACAAATGTAAGTCCCTCTCTATGGTCATGATGGTAGAAAGAAAGCAGGTGGTCATGTAGTCTTTGTTTGGTAAAATTCTTGGGCATTTTATGCAAGTGAGGTTTTCATCATTTGGTGACGGCGCCATTCTCTTTGTTTGTTGTTTACAGGGAAGGTTGCACTTTTCATTGTTATAGTGGAGAGAGAGAGAGAGAGAGAGAGAGAGAGAGAGAGAGAGAGAGAGAGAGAACATAAATAAAAAATTAGATCCTAGAATTTGGCTTTCTAGAAATACTAGCTAAAGGAGTGATAGAAACATTTTTCAAATAGGAGTTTCAATCGAGGTGGTATCTAGAAAGACTCTGTTTAAGAGTAAAAATTATTGACATGCCATATTGATTGGGAGGTCTCGGAACTTACCTTATGGATTTTGGAGGAGATAATGCAGATCTAGTTTGATTAAAATTGAGGCTTAGTAAATAGTAACTGCAGTGGGACCATTGTGTGCCATTTTATACTGAAGTTCTATAGAATCTCTATTTCTCTATCTCAATGCTTCTGTTTCGTTTTCCCCTTACTAGGGTTTTATAGCTGGAAAAAGATCATTCCAATTCTAGAATATCCATTTAGGAACTTTGCACACCTTGTGGGAGCACTCTTTCTATTTTTTGCGATACTTGGAGGAGAGGGAAGGAAAGAGACGGAAGGGGTAGAGAGAGAGGTTAGGGATGGTTGTCATGAAAGAGAGGGAAGCAGAGAGACGGAAGGATAGAGAGAGAGAGGGTTAGGGATAAAGAGAGCTTTTGGAGATGAAAGGAAGCAGAGACGAAAGGAGCTTCTGGAGAGAGAGGGGCACCATTCCTCATGAATCCCTTGTAGCATGGCTCACAAAATCGAAATTGTAGCCCTTACGTGGCACTATGCTATTGGACTCCGATAAAGAGAGCTTAAAGGAGGCACCGGTCTAAAGTTATTATCATCTCCGTTCATAACAAATAAAGATGCAATGTACCTAACATGCATCTAGACAGCATGCAATATTCGCAGCAAATAAGTATTTTCTTTGAGCACTACTATGTACTAGATAAGACATGTCCCAAAACATTAAAAACATACTTCATAAACTTAAGATATCAGGTGCAGTATTAGTCCAAAAAGCCTGTGATATCATGAGTACTAGAGACATCACACCTTAAGTACATAACAAACCAATATAACTACTAGTCAACTTGGTCAAGATAACTATAATCCTATCTATAAACTGGAGCAATCAAAGCGATGAGCTCCTCGTCATTGCGTTGTAACCTAATCGATCTCCTTCAAGTGAGCCTCTACCGATACTCCTGGTCTTGGCACTTGATCTACCATTTCAGGGGGAATGGAAGTTGGGACTATCAAGTAAGATTTGATTGCAAATTTCAACAAGTTAACAATCAACTTAAACTAATAATATAAAGATGCATTCATGACAGTAAAAGATAGGAATGCTAATGTGAACATGAATAAGTGTGACATGACTTTGCAAATATCATAACATGTACTGACATGACTTGGACTTCTCACATTAATGAAAAAACATTAACTTTATATGTGTGTTAGTAGTTACTTAAAACAAAATCATTGTGAGCAGCCATACCCAAGCTTCCTTAACATGAACGAGTGAAATGATCTGCATTACGCCAATATGGAGAACTCATACAGTAAAAAAAAAAAAAAACATGAGGGTTGCATTAAATCTGAGAAGCAATTGTAATGGCTTCTTTATTTCTTCATAAAACAAAATTTTTCAAACAATTAAGATTCTTTAGAGTTGGTTAAGGGGGTTTGAGACTCCACAAAACAAAAAGCTAAAATATTACATTTCCTACTATACAAAACTAAGCATTAAAGAATAAATCGAAGAGGGCTTGATATCTAATATCTAAATCAAACTATCCATCCAACACAAACAAGAAGGCTTTAGTTTGCGAAACACAAAACTTATACCTTCAATCTATATGATCAAAAGAAAAAAAATTGAAAAAATCAAGAAAGAAGGAATTTCGAACCCTTTAGCATCAAGAAGGAGTTTTCCTACTCCTACAATCCTAGCTTATGGTTCAAATCCTACAAGTGGGGTGTTTTAATCAATTATATAGGGTCTCACACATAAATACAAAATCAAAGAAAAAAGATGTATAACGCACTAATAGCAGCAAGAAAGTTTTTCGAAATCGAACTTTACAAAAATGCTACATTTTCTTTTTTCTTTCAAGGGAGAAAGAATGCACTTGGAAATGATGGAAATCTCCTTTGCTGTAGCCCAAGAAATGAATGAAACACACAAAATAGAGAAAAATGAAACTAAACACATGAAACAAAGATGAGAGAATGAGAGCATCTATGACGCCACAAAATCTCACTTGGGATTGGATGGACTCTAAACCATCAGGATATGCAACACAAAGTTATCTGCTCTCTCGTTCATGACAATTAAGGATGCAATGCACTTAGTATGCATCTAATAATATGTAGTATTTGCAACTAATAATTTATTTTTCTATAAGCAATAATATGCATAAGACGTGTTATATCTTCAAACATGAAACATATTTCATAAACTAGATAATAGACGTTCAAGTTACAACGTAAGTCCAAACTATCTATAACCATAATACACTACATGAAATTTTCTTTTTAGGGACAAAATTTATTTCCTCCCTAAAGATACTTTTCAAATACGAAATTTAAATTTCATCTCAAAATAGGGAGAACCTTATAAATTGGTTCGAACTAATAAATATTAGTTCGAACTGGAGATTGTGGGACGAATTAGATCGTCTCAAAAAATTGAAACCGTTCAAACTAATAAAATTTAATTTGAACAGATAATTAATCTATTCGAATGCAATATAATCTGTTCGAATTAGTATTAACTCGTTCAAACAGTATTATTTAATTGAAAAGATATATTGTTAAAATTGTAATAATACATATTTATTCTATTAATTTTTTATCATTTTCAAAGTAAATAAAAATTTCTATATATTATATATTATGATTTATAATGAATTAAAATATTTACGAATTCATAAATTAATTTTATGTTATTATTTTAAAAATATTTTAGTTAAATAAATATTACTTTAAAGATAGTGTCTTTTTTCAATTATCGTGAACATTAAGTATAATGAGAAGAAAATATAATTAACAATAAAGAGGCTAGCAAATACTAAAAATAAAAATCATACATTAATTACATCCCAAAAAGAGTTAGACGTTCTATACAACATAAAAAAAGTAAAATAATAACTAACAATATCTATTTATTAAGTAAATCAAAATCCTCCTGTAAGGTATGTAAGCGTCCTTCCACGTCCTTAAACTTATCCATGATGGGCTGAATGAAGTCCCTAAATATAATTTGGTGGTGCTCCGCCAATATAGCTCGTACCTCATCCGGAGTGGCCCTAGCAGGCTGTCTCTCAATAGGGGCAGCAGCAGTAGAAGCTGGATCAGTAGGCAGAGGCTGATCCTGTACTGCATGAGTCTTCGGCAAGTGAGCCCTGCTCTTGCTGAATGTGATCATGTTAACAGGCCCCATCTGTGGTGTCCTCCACTCAGTCGAAATCACTTGAACCCCCAATTGGAGTAGGAGGTTAGATATCAGCAGTGCAAATAGTAGACTACCTCCACCCGAATAGCGTGACTTTGATCGAATGCCAGATCAATCGACTCCCCCTGTGCTAACCGTAACAAAAATCTGGCTCACTAGATCCTGAAATCAGTCTTATGTTTTTTCGGATCAATATTATATCTGACAATCAGATTAAGCATTCTAAAAATGCTATACAGTTGGCCTGTCGGATCACTTTACTGCCATCATATGGAGGAGTCGAAGGCTTTCGCACAATGTCACGAACCTGATCGTCTGTGAGACCATCATTAGGTACCTCAACGCAGCTCTCACTATTATCCAAGCCAGCATCTAGCTCTACGGTCTATACATCCGATGCTGGTGATGAGGATGCGAATGGTGTGTCATCTCCAGATGGTGCAGTCACTGCTCTCTCTGATGCTGGTGCTGCAGGATATGCACCGGGCTCCCGCCACAGATCAAGAAACTCAGCAATAACGCTGGGAGAGAAGATAATACTCACTCCCCGGACTACTAAGTTGTAGCACAGAGCATCACCAGACTGCTCTCCCATGGCATGGTAAAACTCACCGACCATCTCAGGATATGCTGCGCCCCTCTGCCGACAGATCGGGGTCCATCCACGATCGGTGATGATGTCATGTATGCTCCGTACCTCCCAAGTGAGATCACAGAAGTCATCCAAAATGATCTCCCACTCAACTAGTATAGGCCGCACGGCAAGCTGAGAAGGAGCTGCTTCACTACTTTGGTCTGTCTGGGGTCGAGAACATTTTCTTCCGCTGCTGCTTGCCATTAGTATACTATTGATCTATAAAATAATTATGTAATTTAATTAAAGTGAATTAGAGGACATAAATGTTGTGCTGCAGTATTTGGCAAGCCTTTATTCGAATGGATTCAAATCTGTTCGAATAAGGGCTGCCAAATATCATGTTTAGTTCGAATGATTAAAATGCAATTCGAATGGCCTAAATTTTCATTCGAATGAAATAAAAGTCCATTCGAATGGAATTTAACGTCATTCAAATGACCATAAAAGTAATTCGAATGATTTCATAAAACATCTATTCGAATGAGCAAGAAGCCCGTTCAAATGAACTTCTTTTCCATTCGAATGAGCATAAATTCCATTCGAATGGAAATAAATTTCATTCGAATAGAATTTACGCTCATTCGAACGGGACTGAGCCAAATAGACACGGCTAAGTCGACTCAGTCCCAAATCTACAAATCTAAAATATTCAATGTACCAAGATTTTAATCGGTAGAAATGATTGAGGAGTAAAGCCCCATCATTTCTACCAATTACTTTTGTGTCATTTAACCCCAAAACAACAAAATGGGATCGGATTGATTCAAAATCCGAACCCCCCAAAACCAATGATTTAATCGGTAAAATATTTAAGGAATTTAACCCATACCTCTTGTTGTAGGGGATTTGAGGACTTGGTCGGAGTTTGCAGTGGCGTTGGGGCTGCGAACAGCGAAGGATTCGATCGAACGGTTCGAATGAGAGATGCACAAATGACCAGAGAAGAAACTGTATCACAGCTTATATAACGTGAATTCGTTCGAACGGAAAGGGTATCAGTTCGAACTGAAAGGGTATATGTTCAAATGAATTATGTAATAATTCATAAATAATTTGATATATATAAGTACAAGAGGTAAAACAATATATACTAGTATTAGTACTAATACTTAAATTATGCATTAGATGAGTATAAAATAGTCTCAGGTAAAGCATTGCATTTTATAGTAATATACTAAGTCTATAGTAAAACATTGCATTAAATATATGTGTAAAATACATATATCTAATATATTTAGTTTGTGTATTAGTAATTAATAAACCAAGTACTTAGAATATATTAGAAAGTATTATAGTACTATTAGTTTTCAAATATTTATGCTATCTATACTATAATAGATAGTATTATACTATTAGTGATACTTAGTATTATACTTATAGTGATACTAATTATAAGTATAACACTATTAGTGATACTAAACAAAATATTATACTATTAGTAATACATAATATTATAGATTGATAAGAAACTTCGTATTATGCTATTAGTGACACGTAGTATTATATAGTGTATTGTATTTTATTATATAAAAATAATAATATTTGGTGTATATTTATATATTTCTATTATTATCTGTTCGAATGCCTATAAAACTATTCGAATAGATATAAAGTTTGTTCGAATGAAGTTTTTTTGTTTGAAGGGAAAATTCGCGCCAAATTATTGGTATATGCTAGAGAATATTCTTTTTTTTCATTCGAACTGTAATATTATTAATTCGAACGGGAAAATACTGTGGGAAAAATTTGCGGTTTTTTTATTTTCACATTCAAACTTATAAAAAATCTGTTCGAATGTAAATTCACATATTATTAACACGATCATTTTACTTCATTTTCACTTGGATTGAAGTTTGAGAAAGGGAGAGAGAGCGTGGCAGAGGCTGTTAGAGAGTGTTGTGGAGAGAGAGAGCTTCAAAGAAGTGAGAGAGAAGACATTCTTAAGAGAGAAGAAAGAAGGACATGAGGTAAATGGTTTTTTTGTTATTTTTCATTCCAATTTTCGTTTACAAGTACAATTTCATTTGTTGCATTTATTTATTGGGATAGAACAACTATTTAATGTGTTTTATGCATATATAGGTATTGTGGATTGATATTTTTATTGGATTGCAAAAATTAGAGGTAAGTTTTTATAGTTTTCTAAGTTATTTAATAATCATATTTAGGGAAATAATCATATTTAGGGATAATCATATAGTTTCCAATGTATTGTATTGAAATATGCCATCATATATGTGAAAAATGTATTTTGCAGTTCAGTTTTTTGCTCTTTTTTGTGATTGGTTTCTGGCTTTGTCCCATTCAAACACTCTGAATACCGTTCGAAATTAATGTACTCAGTTCGAACGGAATCAAATGATGATTTTATTCTATTCAAACATATTGAGTGTTTGTTCAAACGGTATCAATTAGATGATAGTTATCATGTAATTATAAAATGTAATTATAATGTATAATTGTAAATATTTAAGTACTGTATTGTAATATTCGAAAACTTAAAATATAATTATAAAATATTCAATAAAATAAGTTTAATGTATTAGTGAAAATATTTAATAGATTAATAGATTAATACTAAAAAAAACCATAAAATATTAGTTATAAAAAATTATAATTAAATATTTGAAAATATTTAAGTACTCTAATTAAGATGATTAAGACTCTAAATATTCTTATTGTACTTAATTAAAGAATTATAATGTATATTAATTCTATTTAAATACTCTAATTAATAGATTAATACTTAAATTATAATTATAAAATATAAGTTATAAAAAATTATAATTAAATATTTGAAAATATTTAAGTACTCTAATTAAGATAATTAATACTCTAAATATTCTTATTGTACTTAATTAAAGAATTATAATGTATAATTAATTATATTTAAGTATTCTAATTAAATAGATTAATACTTAAATTATAATTATAAAATATAAGTTATAAAAAATTATAATTAAATATTTGAAAATATTTAAGTACTCTAATTAAGATGATTAATACTCTAAGTATTCTTATTGTACTTAATTAAAGAATTATAATGCATAATTAATTCTATTTAAGTATTCTAATTAAATAGATTAATACTTAAATTATAATTATAAAATATAAGTTATAAAAAATTATAATTAAATATTTGAAAATATTTAAGTACTGTAATTAAGATGATTAACATGATGGAATCTTTAAGTAAAGAATTATAAGTACTTAAATATATTTAAGGGCCCATCATGTATACTTGTAATGCGATCTTGTAATGTATTTGTGATGTATACTTGTTATGTTTATTACTGAGCAGTTGGATTTTCTAATTATTTTACATGCAGTTAAACCTTAGACCCGTTCGAGAGTTGTGGCCAAATATTCTTGTAAAGAATGTTTGGATACAACTCTTGAATTGTCCAAAGTGGATAGTTTGGGATTCTATCATCTATATGGCATATATATTCAGTTAAAACTCATGTGTTAGTCAATTAAAATTTTGGTTTAGCATTTTCTTACATTCTTCGAGTATGTAGTTCGTAAGTTTCTCGGCCCGTGAATAGAGCCGATGACTTACCATAACTAGCATACTTGAAGAATTGTAGGGAAATGCTGCCAAAATTTTTACTAACATATGAGTTTTGGACTGAGTATATATGCGACATAGATGATAGTCTCTCGAACGGGATAGGACCAACTACCTTAAAAACAGATGGTACCCAGACACATTTATTGTAATAGTTTATTGATAGTGCTTATCCCATGAATTGGGTTTTTTATAGATGGATAAGAGTTGGATGTTGTTGGGAGATAGACTTGGTCGAGACTATAAGCAATATGCACAAGGGGTGAAGTCTTTCTTAGAATTTTCTTGTGGGAGTGTTGATAGTCGAGGATTTATAAGATGCCCATGCAAGAAGTGCAAAAACCTTAGTTCATATAATATGATGGTTGTGGAGGATCATTTATTCGTAAATGGGTTTGATCCAAAATATTCACATTGGGTTTTACATGGCAAACCATTTCCTATGGGAGTTCGATTTGGCAGTAATCTCAATCAGATGGATGAATGTAATGAGATCGGCACGGACGACATAAATGATGATGTTTCTGATGATAGTTATGATAATGGAGAAGATATGACTGAAATGTTAGGGGATCTTAGCGCAGGCATATTTGGTGCCAGGGATGGAGAAGGAACATCTGCACAATCATTTGAGTGAAATGAAGAATTTGGATTACTGTGGGAGGATGCACAATGAGAATTGTACCCAGGGTGCACCCGTCATAGCAAGTTGTCATTCACTGTCAGGCTGCATATTAAGTCTATTTGTTGTATTTCTACAAAGGCCATCAATATGTTGCTTGAATTATTTAAAGAGACTCTCCCACAGGATAACGTAGTACCTCGAAATTTTTATGAAGCAAAGAAATTGAAGCAAGTTTTAGGATTTGATTATAATATCATCCACGCATGTAAAAATGATTGTCTTCTCTTCTGTAAGCAATATGCAGAATTTGATTCATGTCCGGTGTGTCATGACTCAAGATGGACATCAGATAAGTGTAATGGACCCCATAAAGTGCTAAGACATTTTTCGCTTATTCCTCGACTTCAGAGATTGTTTACTTCCCGGATGACTGTGACAGATATGACTTGGCATCACACAGGGAGAGTTCCAAATGATCAATTCCTCACGCATCCTGCAGATTCCTTACAATGGAAGAAATTTGATGATGAGTATCCATGGTTTGCTAGAGAACCTCGCAATGTACGCCTTGGGTTAGCAACTGATGGCTTTAATCCATTTGGCAACATGAGCACTTCTCATAGCATCTGGCCTGTCATAGTAATGCCTTATAATTTGCCACCATGGAAGTGTATGAAAAATCCCTATTTTATGATGACTCTATTAATCCCAGGGCCAAGGTCACCAGGAAATGAAATAGACATATATTTGCAGCCAATGATAGCAAAGTTGAAAAAGTTGTAGGAGCAAGGTGTCAATACATATGATACAGCCATGTTGGGAGAATTCAAGATGCATGCTGCAGTACTTTGGACAATAAATGATTTCCCGGCATATGGTAATTTGTTTGGGTGGAGCACGAAAAGAAAGATGGCTCGTCCTGTTTGTAACAAAGATACACAGTCTCAGTGGTTAACGAATGGTCGAAAATTATGTTTCATGGGACACCGTCGATATCTACCTCATGATCATAGATGGCATTCAAATAGAGCATTGTTTGATGGAAAGGTTGAGTGTAGGTCATCACCACTAGAGTATTCTGGTATTGATATTCTCACTTAATTGGAAGATGTTCCAGATAATAGATTTGGAAAAAATGCAAGATGTCAAAAGAGGAAAAGACGAGCAGTGGAATTGAATTGGACAAAAAAAAAGTATTTTTTTTGAGTTTCCATATTGGTCTACCTTGACACTGCGTCACAATCTAGACGTTATGCACATTGAAAAAAATATATGTGAGAATATTTTGGGTACTCTGATGTCAATACAAGGGAAGACAAAAGATACAGTCAACTCTCGTAAAGATTTGAAAGAGTTGGGAATAAGATCGGAGTTGCATTTGCAAGATACTGGGTATTCAGCTTATATGCCTCTTGGATGGTATACACTTTCGAGTGATGAGAGAAAGAAATTCTGTGACTGGTTCATGACAATCAAATTACCCGATGGTTATGCTTCAAACATGTCAAGATGTGTCCGAGCTCATGATTGGAAGATAACTGGTCTCAAAAGTCACGACTACCATATATTTCTGCAGCGATTGTTTCCAGTTGTTGTGCGCGGAAAGCTTACTCGAGATGTTCGTGCAACTCTGACAGAATTAGGATGATTTTTCAAGAGTATTTGCAGTAGAACGTTGAAGGTTGATGTCTTATTAAAAATGGAAGCTGACATTGCATTGATATTGTGCAAGTTGGAGAGTTTGTACCCACCTTCATTCTTTGATGTAATGGTTTATTTGGCTGTGCATCTACCTCGTGAGGCTTTAGTTGCTGGCCCCGTTCAGTATAGATGGATGTATCCTATTGAACGATTTTTTGAAAAACTTAAGCGATTTGTAGGGAATAAGGCTCGTCCAGAAGGATCAATCACAGAGTTATACATTCATAATGAGTGGCATACATTTTGTTCAATGTATTTTTGTGGGGTTGATACTAGATTTACAAGACCAGATCGAAATTATGAAGATGGACAAATGGGAGTTTCGTCAGCATTTACTGTGTTTTCCCATAAAGTACGTCCCATAGGTGCACAAGGGGGCTATGACCTATTTGGGCGAGAGTTTGAAAGAGCTCGTTGGTATGTCTTGAATAACTGTGAAGAGATTGAATATTATTTGAGGTTTGAGGTTAGTGATGATCATCTAATTTAATAGTATTTTTAAGTGTATTTATAATAATATAGTATATATTGATACCAATTAATAGCTCACATTAACATACGCATCGAACATATACAACTACTTCGCACGAATAGTGTGACTGACGTAGAAAAGACGCACGAAGAAAAATTTGCCTCGTAGTTTGAACATACGGTGTTACTAAAAATAAATATGCACAATTATTTTAAATTTTATACATTTTGTATGTGTCACGATATTTATATATGATATTGATATAAGTAGAATAACATTTATTTATGTAGGTTGCATCGAAATATAGTGAACATTCAGGTAAAATCTCACCAGAAGTATATGCTTTGGCATGTGGTCTATCTAAGCGGGCTATCCAATATCCAGGATGTTTGGTGCGTGGATATAGATTTCACACAGCAGACAGAGAATGATATAGGAAAACTCAAAATATTAGGGTCGTAGTCAAAGGAAGCCATAGGGATGATAATATCGATTTTTACGGAATTGTGGAAGATATCATAGCGTTAAAGTATGTGGGGGGATATATGGTCTGGTTATTTAAATGTAATTGGTGGGATGTCTCAAATCCTAGGTTGGGAGTGCATAAGGATGAATATTTTGTAAGTGTCAATACCTCTCGCAAATGGTATGAGGACAATCCTTTCATTCTCGCAAACCAAGCAAATTAAGTTTTTTTATTTAGATGATCCAGAGTTCGGAAATCCATGGCGGGTAGTCGAGAAGTTTGCACCAAGAAATGTATATGATTATATTCCAGAGGCAGACAAACCACATGAAGAAGTTGATAGTCCAGACCATGAAGAAGCATATCAAGAAAATGAATTAGGCATCAATCTACTTGTTGATCTAAGCCAATATGACATGGTCCCATTGCGCAGAGAAGATGTTCAACCCGAAGTAATTGAAGGTGATATGTCAGAAGAACATGAATCAATTGAAGTGTTAACTGATGATGAGAGCGACTGGTCCAACAAAACTGATACCGAATGATTTTCAAACAGATATTTGTGTAGGTATAATTCTTATAAAAAGATTCTCCCATTTGTTTGAATAATAATTTATTATAATTTCAAACAGATATGCCTCCTAAACGTAAAAGAACACGTGAGTCATCCCCACCACCTACTAACTCCCCGTGTGATTCACCTGTCAATAATGGTGGACCAACATCACCAGAACCAGAACAATGTATTTTATCATTGTATATCTTTTAAATAAAATAATTTAATTAAAATATATGATTTAATTTTTGTATATATAGCTATTGTAAATCAGCGTCGAGTTAGAGGCATTACGAGGGGTGTCGGCATAGAGAAAGTAAGGAAAATTGGTAAAATTAAAGTTGATATACCTGATGATCCCACCGGTGGCTCTGGGGATTCAGCAGCTTGGCTTGCTTCTTATGTTGGTACACTTACTCACACGTATGCACCGATGGCTACATCCTCCTGGGCTAAAGTTCTCCAAGATGTGAAATTTTTGGGTGGCAAGAAAGTGAAGAGAAAATGTTGTGTCTAGAGAGGACTAGTGTGTGCTGACATCCTTATGAGCAACAAGTGAAACTTTGAGCAAAAGACCTTCTCAAATTTTTGGTCATGCCCTTATATACTGCCTCAATTCCCTTCTTGAAATGACAAGGTCCTTGCATGCATGTCACTTGGCATCTTAGACCAAAGGTCCTTACCTCTTTCCTAGATCAACCTTAGAAAACCAAAAGCCTCTCCAATCTATCCCTCTCTCTTTCTCACTTTCCCTATTTGCCCTTCCTTTCATGTCTAGGTTCAATGGATTTGGTGGCTCAAGGGTAAAATCACAAAATCAAATCTCCCTTGAAAACCCTTCACCGTGTGCATGAGTGCAACTTGGCAAAGTGTGTGTGTCTTGCTTTGGCCAAAATTGTGATGACCCGTTTTTACGTGTATTTTCGCTGAAGGAGTTGTTTTTAATTTAATTATATATTAGTTATTTTATTTTAAATTATTGTATTTTAATTGGTTTTATTTTATTTGATGTGGTGTTTAATTTATTTTAGTTGTTTATGTTTTTAAAATTGTTTTCGGCGGATCAGTTTTTGGTTTTCGGAGTGAGGACTGGACCTCATTTCTTTTCCCTCATCTTTTCTTTTTATTTTCTCTTTTTCCTTTCTTCTTTTTCTTTTTTCTTTCCTTTTCTTTCTTTTTCTTTTTTTTTCTTCTTCTTCTTTTCCTTTCTTCTTCCCGCGTACGCCGATTCTCTCTCTCTCTCCTCTCCCCTTCGCCGTTCAGCCCAGCCGACTAGACCGCCGCCGTCCGACAGGCGTGGCCAACACCACCCCCACCAAAATCTTCCCCTTTGGCCGGTGATCACCCCCACCAATTTCTAGCTCCATCCAGCCGGCCGATCACCACCTAGAGCACCTACAAGCTGCACGACTTTTTGCCGTTTCCGGCGTCGTCGCTACACCTCCGGCCGCCATATCTTCACAACTTCTTCCTCTACCTCTTACCAACCTAACCCACCTAATTTCAGCCCCGATCCGTTGCCGGAGCAGCTCCCATAAGCTCATCTCCGTTCAACCCCTTTTTGGCCTTCCACCACCTTTTCCACCGCCACCCATGGCCAAAGCTCACTTCATTTATCTTCATAAACATCTCAAGGTCATTTCCTATCAATTTTGTGTCTTGGTTTGTCCCCGTTCGAAAGTGGGTAATTTATTACCCACAGCCATAGTGTAAATTACACTGTTACGTTGCTTTTCCTTCGCCGTTGGCAACGCCGCGAACTTTCAAAAAATACCGTATAGCGCTGTAAGTATTTTCTAAACTCTACTTTTAGATTTAAATGTATTTTGCTCTTACAATAAATATTTATCTGTTGGTTAGTTGATTCCGAACTGAGTCCGAGGAGTTCGAGGGTCGGATGGATTGAGGACGGAGTTGCTTGGTTTGTTGTTTTGTGCTTGGATGGTTGGTTTGTGCCTTGAGGCGTGCATTACATGAAGCATACATGTACATTTTATTTAATTGAGAAAAATCATATTTTATAGGCGTAAATGGATTTTTGGGTGCATGTGTCTCACGAGCCCAAGCCGGGATGGGTTATTATCTCGGTAGAGCTCCTTTAGTCACTCAAGAGTGGATAATACTAAGTGACATCCCCTGGGTTATCGCAAGGTGACGACCAGATCGGATGATACGGTAATGCTGTCGTGTCGACTCCGTGGTCCCTAGAGTGGCGGAGACTAAGGGATGGCCTGGCCAGGGACGCACTGGGTGCGAGTACTGGGCATCACTCGTTTAGGTGTCACACGCGTAGACGTTACCTGCAGTGTGGCACAAAGCCAGAGTGTGCGGATGATCCCTAGGGGAGATCATGGTGCATGTATAATTGGATCGGTTTTTATGGTTTTGATTACGGGCTATTTTCTGGGAAAAAGATGAGGTTTGGTTTGAGGCTATGTGATCCATTTTCTAGAAAAATGGTAGTTTTGATTTGGGCCATTATCTGGGATAATGGCGAGGACTGGTTTTAAAAGTTATGTTTTTGGGCCAAATGGGTTTTTGGCGTGCGTGGAAAAATATGGTTTTACGGGTTATGTGCATCGGCTTTTTTTTCATGCATATTGTTTGAGTTTTAATATGCTTTTATCTAGTGGTGTTTTGATCTTACTTACTTGCGGCACCATTTTTGTACCGTAGATTTTGGTGCAGAGTTCGAGGAGGAGGAGGAGGCTGAGCCAAGGATGTGGCTCCGCTGGAGTTCTGAGTTGGAGTTATGCTTTGTAATTGGTTTTAAAATAATATTTGTAATTTGTAATATTTTATTATGTATGTTTTGAACCGCTTGTATTAAACTAAGAAAAATTCTGGTACTTAGTTATGACTTTGCTATCCGCTGCGTATTTCTTCGTGCACATTTGTTGTTTATACACACACTTGGCACTCGTCGATAGGGTGGTGACCCGTGTTGTCACCTTCTGGACGTCTCAATTTCTCCGTGTCCGTACGTGGGGATTTGGGGGCGTCACAAAAATTCCTATATCTTCTCTAAGTGATCTATTGCCTTCCCAAGCCAAGGGACTCATGCATGTTGCCGGCCTCTCTCTCTCTCTCTCTCCCTTTGCTTTCCCAACATTATTCTAGAACATGCCTCTTCCTCTTCCCAAGTATGATCTCCTTGGAACTCCAAAAGTCCATCTCATATTCTCCACGTGCTTGACAAGTGTAAATCTTGGCCTTTCCTATCCAAAGTGGTGTGTAAGTCCTAGTTTTAGGTGACATCATCTTCCACTCAACCTTCTAGAACCTTATGCATGTAGGACAAATGTCTGACCTTGCCTTTTCCCTAGGTTTCTCACCCAAATAACCAAATCGTCCATCAATAGCCATGTGGCGCCTACCACATGCTTGAAAGATATTTTGGGCCTTCCCTTCCTAGCATGGTTGAAACCCATATAAGTCACATTGGACTTCTTCTCATCTCATCTCTTTAAAGCCTTTTAATCTAAGAATCTTTAAGGTCCAAAAGTAAAAACTCACTAAGGGTCTTTGTCCAATTATAATCCATCCACCTCTTATTCAAAATGCTAGGGAACCTTTTCTAAAATAAAAAAATAAAATAAAATAACCATGACAAGAATAAACGGGGACTTAGCAAAGTCCGGGTCCTCATACTTACACATACACATCATTATAAAAATCTTCAAATGAGAAACGATAAGAAAATGTTTATATATATCAAGAAAAGTATGAGCCAAATAAAACTGAAAAAATCAATTGAAAATAATATTTATATAGTGTGAGTTGAGCTTTCGTGGAAATATTTACCATATATATTTATACCAATTTAATCATTTATAAAACCCACTGCATGGAGAATAACCACTCAACCCCACTGTTAAGGAAATAACCATTAATCCAATCATCTATGGATTATATTTATGACAATCACTTAAAGATCAGGTAACTAATCATTTAGCCATAGTCGGTTAGACCAGATGACATAAGACCTGGTCTCGTAATGTTGTGAACACAAAACATTGCGTTCTCAAGTTTAAGGAAATTGCAAAAAGGTTTGGTGGAGGATACATCTTTTAAAGATATGCTATCTCAGAGCTCGCATCACTTGAACAAAGAGGAATTTGAGGTATTGTTGGTAACTACTCATCAGATTTGGAAAAGAAGGAATTTCTATGTATTTGAAGGTGAGTTCTTATCTCTTAGCAAGCCGGTGCAAAAATCTTACCAAGCCAGTGAGGAATCTAGAAAGGTGGTGAGCAATTCTTCTATGAGAGTTTTTGAGAGTGCAGTTACAGAGCTTAAGTGGACTCCACCTCCTCATAACACTTATAAGATCAACTGGGATGTTGCTATTGATAAAACTCACAGCAGGGTGGGAATTGGGGTCATTGTCCGAGACTAGGAAGATAAGGTGACAGCTACTCTAAGATCCTCCAGAAGTCTATTTCCTGATGCCAAGTTGGGTGATGCCTTTGTTGCTCTTAAAGCATCTATTTTGTATCGAGAACTAGATCTACAACAAGTGATTCTTGAGGTTGGTGCCGTGCTTTATCTGGGGTTAATGAGATTACTAGCACTAAAGAGAAGTTGAGCACGGTCGGCTTGATTATCAAAGATGTAAGACATTTGATGGGAAAAGTGAATCACTGGTCTGCTAGACATCTTCCTAGGCATTTGAATGTACTGGCCCATACGTTAGCAAAGAATGTTCTTGAGATTGTTGAGGAGAGAATTGTGACGCCCCCAAATCCCCACGCCCAAACACGGGGAAATTGAGACGTCCGGATGGTGACAACCCGGGTCACCATCCCATCGACGGGTGCCGAGTGTGTGCAAGGCAACAGATGTGTACAGATAAACACGCAGCGGATAAAGAAGGTCATAACTAAGTACCAGAATTTCTTTTCTTAACTTAATACAAGCTGTTTAAAACATACATAGATAAATATTACAAAACACGAATACAGTTTTAAACAAATATAAAGATAGCATCAGCAACCCGGCGGAGCCGCATCCTCGGGCTCAGCCTCCTCCTCTTCGTCCTCCAACTCTGCACCAAAAGCTACGGAACCACGAATGGTACCGCAGGTAAGTAAAACCCCAAACACTACCAGATAAAAACACATATAACTCAAACAAGATGCATGAAACATGCCCAATGCACAAAGCCCAAAAACACCAGTTTTCCACACACGCCAAAAACCCATTTGGCCCAAAAACATATCCTTTCCGAAAAACACGCCAAAAGCCACATTTGGCCGCCAAAGGTCCATTTGGCCCAATATCTCGCCGGAAGTCCATCCGGCCCAATATCTCGCCAGAAGTCCATCTGGCCCGCGCCAAAAGTCCCATTTGGCCTCACAAACCATTATCCAATTTTAACCGTATGCACCATGACCTCCCCTAGGGGTCATCCGCACACCCTGGCTCCAGTGTCACACCGTAGAGTACCACCACGCATGTGACACCTAACAAGCGATGCCCAGTTCCGCGCCCCGCGCGTGCGTAGCCAAGCATCCTCTAGCCCTCGCCAGCGAAGGGCCACGGAGTCGGTGAGTAGGGCGATGCCCGGTTCCGCGCCCGGCGCGTTCGTAGCCAAGCATCCCCTAGCCCCGCTCCCGTCATCTCTCTCGACAACTCAGGGGACATCACTCAGTTTATTCCGCTCCCGAGTGACCAGAGGAGCTCCACCGAGATAATAACCCATCCCGGCTTGGGCTCGTGATACACACGCACCCGTAAAACCACTCACGCCAATACACAGGCTTTTCACACAAATCCCACAAACACACGTGCATGCACCATGTAATGCCATAACAATGCATAATAAAATAATCCAATAACATAAAACAAATAAACAGGCAACTCCGTCCTCCATCCATCCGACCCCCGAAACTCCTCGGACTCAGTCCGGAATCAACAACCAACAACAGTAAATAAATTGAATGAGCAATATATATTAAAATCTGAAAATAGGGTTTGGAAAATACTTACAGCGCTATATGGCAATTTTAGAAAACAAGCGGCGTTGCAAACGGCGGAAAAACAGCAACGTCACAGTGAAAATTCACTGTGGCCGTGGGTCTGAAAAACCCACTTTTGAACGGGGACAAACTAGGACACGAGATTGATAGGGAATGGTCTAGAGGTGGTTGTGAAGCTATTGGAAGTGACGGACGGCCGTGGGTGGCGGCGGAATGGCCGAAAATGGCCGAAAATGGCAAATCGGAAAACAAGCTCGTGGGAGCTGCTCCGGTGGTCGTTGGAGGCCGGAAATGGGTGGGTTAGGACGGCAAGGGACCGGTGATGAAGTGGTGAAGAAATGGTGGCCGGAGGTGGAGCGACGGCGGCGGATCGGAGTGAAATCCGTGCGCCCTTTGGAAGCTTTTTCCGGCCAAATGGCCGGCCGGTTGGGGGTGGGTTTTGGAGGGGTGGTGCACCGGAGGGAGAGGAAGAGAATGGGACCGGTGGGAGTCCGGTTGGTGGCCGGACGGCGGCGGTAGGGTAGAGAGAAGGTGGCGCCGGCGTGAGGGAGAGGGAGGAGAGAGAGAGAGCACGGGGGGGTCCGAATCGGGGAGAGAGAAGAGAGAAAAAGAAAAGAAAAAAAGAAAAAAAAGAAGGAAAAAGGAAAAGAAGGGAAAAAGAAAAAAGGAAAAAGAGAAAAAAAGAAAAAGATGTGAAAAGAGATGAGGTCCAATCCTCACTCCGGGAAAACGAAACAAACCGCCAAAAAGATTAAAACCACAAAACAACTTAAAGAAATAAAACACAACCTCAAATAAATTAAATTAAATTAAAACCCAATTTTAAAAACGCAATTACATTAAAATAAAATAACTGGTATATTACTTAAAATAAAAACAATTACTTCAGCGAAAATACACTTAAAGGCGGGTCATCACAAGAATACCGCTTGAGGATATTCCTCGGTGTATTCAATCTTTTGCTTTGATAAATGAATAATATGTCTTTTTTTCAAAAAAAAAAAAAGTTCAAATAAGCTTTAGCTATTCATAACAAATTGAATATTTATTAACTTACATTTCATTATTTTTCAAAGATTTAAAGAGCATTTTATGATAAATAAAAAAGTTTAAAAAAATATAAGAATTTTTCATCCGAACCATACAATTATATTTAAAGATAACAAAAAGTTTTAATAATAAATAAATAAAAAGAGAGATAACAAAAAGACTGTTTTTTTAATAATAAAAAAAGTTCTCAAACATGATTACATCGAAGTCAACCACTAAAATATCTAATGCATGGGGACAAATTATCTACTGCACGTACCGATCAAAAGAAAAATATATAGCAATGCGATTGCAAAAGTGCCACGTACAATAAAATCTTCCCAAATTTAAAAAGGTGCTGATTTTGGTCCTCGGTCTCACCCTAATGACAGCTGATAGTTAGGCACCAAATTTTATTTATTTATTTAAAAAAGTGAACATTTTCCAAGTTCAAAAAGCCATTTGCCACGTATAGAAATATGCTAAAGTTGCGCATGGCTTTTCTCGACTGAAAATCTCATCTTATTTTATATTTTTCTCGATTGAATTTTATTTTATTTTTTAATTTAATAAGAAAATATTTCTTTAATGATGTTTAAATTTATTTTACCTGGCGGGATTCCATATGTTGCTGTAGAGCCAATCACATATGAATGCCTGCATGTCTAAACAAATGAAATAGGCCCACACACAGTGGAGGGTAAATACTCAAACTTTTGGGCTTAATTAAAGAAAAAATTTATTCATCATAATTTTTTCATTATCTTATAATATAATTTTTAATCATCTAATATCACATTAAAATAATAAAAAGATGAGGATAATTAGAATTATGAGAATCATTAATTATAAATAAATTATCTCATTAAAAAGTTGAGTAATGATATCCTTACGTCTCCTTTATATTATTTTACTACTTAGTCATTATTTTTTCCTATTTTTGCTATTAGAATCTAGATTAAAAATTACTAAAACATGAACTACAAGAATGTCAATTTTTATAAAATTGAATTTATTTTTAATTAAATTACATGGTTACGTTGGTTAATTAAATTTATTTATTTTTAGATTATACAAAATATTATTTCTTCAAATTTTTTATCTAAATTTAAAGAGCAAAATCAAATCAAATAAACTAAATAGTAAAATAGTAAGAAAAAAAATAATGCTACATTTCTCAAGGAATATAGGTCGAGAATTCATTGAAAAACGTAAAATAAGTTTTTTTTTATAATTTTTTTATTATTTGTTTTATATTTTTAAATATTTTTTAAAAAATAAGAAACTTACAATATTACTAAAAACAATATTTTTTTAATTATTAAATAAAAAAAATTGAACACAAATTTAAATCCCAAAACATTTCTACAAAAATTAATTGTAGCTAGATTGTTATCCTGTAAGGCGTTGGTCTAAATTTTAAAAAGGCCAAAAGCTGCCAAGTGGCACTGTGATATTCGCTGATAAGCAGAGAAACAGCACTGTCCTAAATCCAAAATTTCCCGGGAATAGGTGTGGATGGGACGTGGACATCTTAAATGAATCTGAATTTCTGAACTGTCCATAACTAGGTTACTCGGACGACTCAAATTCATCAAATGGATATATATGAAAGGTTTTTATTACGTGTCTAATATTAATCTATGTGTTAATATTAATATTATTTTATTTTTTATTTAAATTAATATTATTTTTAATAAAATTACTTCTTAAATCATAAAAATAATGGGATATCATTGATTTTTTTTTTCCTTATATAAGAAGATTTGCATTAAATTAAAAATAAAAAAATAAAAGGGTGAGTGCGGAGTTTAATTATTGCACAAATTGCATGCATAATAGGGAAACAAAATCAAATAAAACGGTAAAAAAGAAATATAACGAAAGTAAAGCCGAATTAATAGTTATATCCCAAGTTTTCTTGTCTTATCAGATATTAAGAAAATGCACATTAGGTTCAAATGCGTTCATAGTTAAAATTAAGGGAAATCTCATGATCCTTATGTTGCACGTACATGATGATTGGATGAAGAAGGCATATTTTTATTGCGTTACCATTGGATTAGCTGAAATTTTATTTTTTGCATTCTTTTGGCTATAACAAAGGAGCATTTTTATGCAAATATTACATCTATAGATGTAGAGGTTGACTTAGAGCCTCTTTGGATTTGAGTTATGAGTCTTAAAAAGTATTTAAATAGCCTTCAAAACTCTTTATTGAAAAGAATCAAATTGTTTGAATATTACATATTAAAACATGCACTTTTGAATCTCAATTAAACTAAAAAGTACGTTTGGAAATTTTGATTTTTTCCTCAAACATCCGTTTCTGTATAATAGGAAAAGTAATTCAATTTTTTTGTTTTTAAATATCAATAACCAAACATACCTGTACAACTTTCAAATAATTACAACATTCAAACTTTTAATAATGAGTAATGCTACATACAGTCATTTTTGCACACTCCCTGCGCACTCCACTGATATAATTGGTTGGATTAATTTTTTTTTAATACACAACCAATCATATCACTGGAGTGCACAAAGGAGTCCGCAAAAATGACTGCACATAGAATTTTTCTTTAATAATATAGTCATAATCTTTAAAAGATCAAATAATCTTCATTTCAACCTCATAAATCAATTTTTTAAATTTTTTTTCCAAACAAATATATATATATGTAACATGTTTGAAAGTATTTTAAACATATAGTTACCAAATAGTAAATAACTTTTTAATAGTAAAACTTATTAATTAAATTATAAGCTATAAGCTCTTAAGTTATAAACTATATTTTTCACTGAAATCTCAAACATCACTTAAAGTGTTATACTATATGAAGACATTTTTTGGCTCAATAGTCATATATATATAGTTAAACTATTTGCTGTTTCATTTTATAAAGACGTTTAATTTTTATGTTAAAATTAATTACAAGTAAACAAGATTAAAAATAAAAGAAGGAAAGAATATTTAAATTCAATGTAGATTGTATTTCAATAGCTTTTTCAAACTTGTGGGGCAAGAAAGCAAGAGAAAGATAGAAGTACTATACTACTGTAAAATCAAAGAAGGATAAGTACTGCTGAAAAGATAATAAAATATAATTTTGTGCAACTTTAATTATTATATATATTATATCTGCAAAATGAGGGTAATTTGCATGGGTTTTACGAATTCAGAATCTTGACTGCATGTTCAAGAAACACGTCCTCCTGATCACAGAGCTACACATCAATAAAATACATACAAAGCACACAAAAATATCATATGTAGCAAAATTTATATATATATATATATATGTAACTAGCACGCTAGTATTGGATTAGTACAAGTACTTAATTGGTCTAACACATATTTTAGAATATTATTATTAATTAATTACGTGCAGCTAGCTTTTGAAACTTGAAAGATTTAGTACTTGTACGTATAGAACTCTTCAACCTCTCTCAGCTTTAATTTCTAATTAATTGCCCACTTGGGATTAATAATAATTAATTAATCGCTTGAAATATGGAATGTAATCCCTTGATCATCAAGCGGCCGCTGTGCAAATTTGAGTGAAAGTTAGTTAAATATGTATATATATAGCCAAAATTAGTTTCAAACAAGGATGCATGCATGCAGTACTTACGTACGTGTGACATAATTAAACTAGCTATAGTTAGTTAGTTATATACAGATGTATGGTAGCTAAAATAATTGAAGAATTCAAATTGCTTATCCTTGATTGGTTGGTTTAATGGAATAATATTGCTTATAGAGTCCATGATGAACTTTAATTACTGTAGCATGCATGCTAGCTAGTGATTTGTTTGTGTGTTTTTTGTCAAATTCAAAGATCTTGACATCGACCCAACTAATAATTATCATATGTATCTCTAACCACTTCCTTTGATTTGGTTGAAAAATTGTTATCTGCTGAAGAAATTTTTGCGAAAACAGGGAGAAGTGAAGAAAGAAAGCCAATAGAATGAGGAAACGACAAAAAAAATGTAATTTGGCCATGATATTGCACGTGGCTCTTATTATATATAAGACTATGTGTTACATCGCCTCATATATGAGGAGATATCCGGAGTGGGGACTCTCATCCCCATTCTTTGCGACGACTCCGATGATGAGATCCTCCATGTCATCGAGCTCACGCCAGGGTTAAGAGATTCTTTTCTAGTGCACACAATGACAAGGAAGATGATGATCTCCTCCCACTGTCATGATCTTTCAGGACAATTTAATGAGTTTTAATATATAATAAAAAAAACATTATTTGGGAAATGGTTTAATTTGAATGTTTGATCCTTTTGGGATTTTGAGGTGTTGTGCAACTTTTGTCATTGAAGTCATGTTTCCAAGAATAGGAAACAGTCGTTCAAAACTATTACCAAACAAGAAGTTTATGATCAATAGGCGCGCATGCAAATATTAGTCTACTAATTGAAATGAATCTACAATCTCTGCTTAAATTCTCGAATGAATTGAAATTCATATATATAGACAAAAATGTCAGCATGTGATCAATCCTATAATATTTATTTATGTTTACATGAACATGACGAATCTCCTACACAATTTCAAGGCCCAGTTTTGAAATTAATAACTTATATAAACAGTAAAAAGTAAAATAAATAGTATAAAAATGACAAAAAATCTTAAATGAACAGTATGAAACTAATAGAAACAGTAAATGAACAGTTTAAAATAGTAAGTGAACACTATAAAATAGTAAATAAACATTGAAAACAGTAAATGTACGGTTGCTATCTAAACAGTGGAACCCACCCCTTTATCAAATTTTAAAGAGTAAAAACCATCTTATCTCATTTTATTATCTAAATACACACTTTTTTACAAATCATCTCATCTCATCTTAACTCAAAAATTTCACTACTATTCAAAATATCTCATATCCAGGGTCGGAACTAGGATTTCGTGTTTGAGGGAGCGATTGACAAAGTGTGGTATGTGTGAGTATAAGTAATATGTGTTTTATGCATGATGTTATATAAAAAATAATAATCATACATTATAAAATTGTATATAAAAAATATATGTTTATAAATCATCTTATGAGATAATTTTTCTTAGAATTTTTATAGTTTGTTAGAAACCATTACAAAAAGAAAATAAACTAAAATATCAACATAAAATTTTTCCTTCAAATTAAGTTGGACGATGATTTTTCATGGAATAAAATTTATCTGCTATGATTTTTAAAGTAAAATTCTTGATAATATTTTTTTCAAAATTCTTGAGAATATTTTTTTACTCAATATAAACTAGAAATGATATACAAAAATCTTATCTTCCATTCAAATATGTAATCTAGTTTTTATAAATAAATCTAATGTTACTGATGGCGACTGCTTCAAGAGAAAATCAACCTGAAAATATGGTCTATGCAGTTATGCTTTGGCTCTGGCCTCTGGTGTTAGTGTTCTTCCATTCGAACACGTAATCTAATCTTTATAAATAAATCTAATGTTACTAATGGTGACTGCTTCAAGAGAAAATCAACCTGAAAATATGGTTTGTGCAGCTTATATATATGATTTGGCTCTGGCCGTTGGCGTGAGTGTTGCAAACTGCAGGTTTGCAAGGAATGAAAAGAAAGCTAGACACTACACGTGTTGTGTGGTAGAGAAAGCTGACAATGAAATGTGATAATATTATAGTAATATATGTTTTATAATATAAAGTCAAATAGGGTATTAGGTGTTAAAAGTGTAAAGTGTGATCATATAGTAATTATATTATATTAATTTTTAAAGAAACGTTTTGTGGACAACTACGTACGTGAGTCGAGGGGGGGGGGCAAAAGTTTTGGATGTGGAGGCTACTAAGTAATTTCGAGGTACTATTTCAATTATATTGAAAAAATTTATATTTATTTATATAGCAAATTCAATTTTTAAAAAATTTGCCCCTACTTTCTACACAATTTCACTCGTGCTCATATCATCTCATTTGAATTGCGTAATCAAACGAGGCTACGTGTGTACAAAGTTTCATATTGTTTCTATATTTATCTAAATTTGATAAGAAAACTTAAGTTTTGGTCCTAGTTTCATTCTAATGCAAAACTTATAATATTTTGATAACGGAACATATATAAATGATGAGAATGTCACCTGAGGCAAAGTGTGTGGGCGGCATCGATAGGTTTCAAGAAAATTGGAGACTCATGCCAAGGCGCCATGCATCATGTTCAACAATAGATCAAATGCAGCAAAATATTTGGTGAGATATATGTGGGAATTAAGGAGATCATGATCCATATAGATGCCAAGCGAGAGACCAGTACTGGTTATATATATGCGTACTCTTTAGAAACATAGCTAGTTTAGGTCAGGAGCGACACGATATATAGTTAATATAAGTTGTGGTTTAAGGCGGAAAATGTAAAAATAAAAGGCTTTTCTCTTCTTGATCTTTTTCAACTACATTTAACCAGTACGTACTATTCTTCGAGCCTTTCAAGATGCAAAATCAATGATATTCGAAAAACAAAATCCATGATATCTAATCATGTTATTGCTTGGATGCATTTATCATGAGGATAATGTATTTTTTTTTAAGAGGGTATAAAATACAATATATATATATATAAAATAAAATAGAGGTAATATTTAGTAAAACAAAATAAAATGAGAGAAAAATGACGTTATGTTAGAGAATGGAATTGAAAGATGAAAAAATAAGAAACAAAAAAGAGGTGGTAGAACTAAAATAAGTGAGAGAATGGGTGAGCATTAATATTGTAGATCTAGTACTTTTCTGTTTGCATATTTTTTTGTTATGACTTCAACTCTTTTGTTTGCTTTTGTAATTTCATAAACCTATTTTAAATAAAGCACATTTTAATAAGATAATGACGTACGCTTAGTACCATTTCCTTTTATAAAAATGTCTTCCATTTAAAACTGAGTCAGTCATAAAAAATGGTGTCTTTATCAATTCTTTTGCCAGTTTTCGGCTATTTTTTGTTCATCTGCCATCTAATCTTTTTGCCACTATACTTGCAATTAGGGTTGTAAATGAGTTTGAGTAAGTAGTACTTGATCATGGTTAAGTCTTATTTTTCAATTTTTATTTGAGCACGAGGGGAGCTCGAACTTCTCATAGAGTTGAATTTTATGTTCACAAACAATACATTTAAATTCAATACAATATAATCTTATGTTCACCCACCTTTAAGGGCTCGTTTGGTTCCTTGACTATACTCTCAGTTTAGCTGATCTCGGCTCAGATTTAAACCTCTTCCGATCCAGCATCCAAACACTGTGTGAGTTTGCAACCGGTTTTAACTTACATGATTTTAACATTGTAGCTAAATAGTAGCACGTCCCTGATATGAATAGAACTGATCCCCATCATACGCGTATAACACCATCAACTACACTTCCCGGACAGGGACGTTTAGCACCTTGATGAATTTGCTTTAGGGACGTCTTGCACAATCAAAACTGATCCCTTCAGCTCCATGCATGCATTGACTTTTGATCCTTGATCATAAAATATTTATTTATTTAAAGAAAGATGCTTCCTTGTCAACAAACTTATCCCATTAGTTTTAAGTGAACAGTACTTTATTGGTGGGACCCATATTTTTTTTAATTTCTCATCAATATATCTAAACTCATCTTAATATTCAAACACATTTAAATTCATCATAGGTGAGCCCCACGAAACCAACTCAATTATATCAATTCACTACTATATTCATAAAGAACTCAGTTCAACATTCAAACGTAGTCTAAAAGAATCTGTTTGGGGTTGCAGTAGAAATTTTAAAAAGTATTTAAATAGCTATAAAAAACTCTTTAATAGAAAAATTAAGTTATTTGGGTATAAAGTATTAAAATATTTTTAATCTCAAATAAGCTAAAAAGTACGTTTGAAGAAAAACATTATTTTCCTCAAACGTGTTTTTTCGAATAATGTAAAACATAATTTAAATTTTAAAAATACTGTTAATAGATGAAAATACCCTTACAACTTTCAAACTTTTAAGGCTCTAGTCGTAATTTTTAAAAATTTAAATAATCATCATTTCTAACTCAAAAAATACTTTTAAATTTGTTTTTAAACAAATGTAATATGTTTGAAAGTGTTTTAAACATATGATTATCAAACAATAAATAAATTTTTAATAGTAGAATTTATTACTTACTTTATAAGCTATAAGTCCTAAAACTATAAACTACATTTTGAATTTTCCACTGCATTCTGAAACATGCACTAATCTCGATGATAAAACCCAATGTCTCTTTTTTAGGTGGGATGAGAATGGAAAAATTGAAGGAAAACTTGACCACAATGAATTAAAATTGTTTAAGATTTTTAAGGTAAAGATAAGCAATGATTTGGGAAAAGGGGAAATATTATATATACACACATATATAGTATGCACGAAATATTTGGTGACACGTCTATGGCCAACTTAACGGAAAATGCTATTTTTAGAATAAAAAATTGCACATCATTGCGAAGGGGCACCCCCACATGATTTTTGGATGCATTTAGGTCACTGAGTTGCATGGAATTATTAGGTGACATCTAATTATTGATTAATCCTCCGGTATAGAATGGACAAACTTGCTTATCAAGCAGTAACGGGTTTGTCTAATATCTTCTTCTTTCTCCTACCTAATTACCACATGAATGCATGTCTCTTAAGACTATTTGGGATTGCGATAGAAGTAATAAAAAGTATTTAAATAGTTTTAAAAACTCTTTAATAAGAAAATTAAGTTATTTGGGTGATACGTAATAAATCACTTTTAATCTCAAATAAACCATTTCCAAATACAATATAACGTAATTCGAATATTAAAAAGATTGTCAATGAATAAAAATACATATACAATTTCTAAATAATTTTAACTTTCAAACTGTTAGGGATATGGTTATAATTTTTAACAATTCAAATAATCATCATTTATAAACAAACATCACGTATTTGAAAATGTTTTAAACATTTGTTTACTAAATAGAAAATAACTTTTTAATAGTAGAACTTATTACTTAAGTTATAAGCCATAAACCCTTAAGTTATAAGTTATATTTCTTGATCATCACAATCCTAAACATGATGCACTTAGTCACAACACGCTTTATTTATTTCCTTGTACTTTTTTGATTAATTAGCTAGAGAATCCCCCAAAGATAGATTTATGGCCCAAACATGACCAAAAAAAATTCAAATCCAATTAAATTAAATAGAACGTCAAAGTTCTGAAACCGTAGTCAATATTTATCAAGTACTGTTTATTCAATGTTAATTAAAAAAAAATACATATAGAGGGGTTATAATTTTCAACAATTTTCTCAAGTCAATGTTGATTATAATGTTATTTGAAAAGGAAAAATATTAATTATACTTAAGAAAAACTTATAATTTTTTTTTTTATACGTATCAATTATTGATATGTTGAAAATTATAAAATTTGAAATATTCAAATTTTGAATTTCAAAAGGAAACTAACAAAGTTGTTATAAATGGATGGTCATATCTCATTTATGGTATCTAACAAAGTAAGATGAAAACTCTCAAAAAAAAAAAAGCACGGATAGATCAGAAGAAGAGAGAGGCCGTGGGGGAGAAGATCAAACTCATCAAAGATGAAGTGGGAAGGAAGGGAGACTAACCACATATCCAACTTCCAATGTATGACAATGCAAGAATGAAAATCTCGAAAAAAAATGCAAGAAAATGGAGAAAAGAATAAATGAAAAAAAAAGGGATAATAATAAAGGGAGAAGGAAAATATAAGAGAGGGAAGAGAGGAAATGAGAAGTTTTTTTCCTTGTTTATAATTTCTTTCTTTTCTATCGTCTACTGTTTTAGCTAAGAAAAATGGAATTCCTTTTCGAAAGTGTCACTTTTCATACCAATTGCATGAAAAATCTTTGCAAACTCATTTTCAAAGATGTCTATATATCTCTGTGTCAATTTTCAATTCGCTAGAAGGAAAATTGTGGAGGCCATATGATACAATTTTGTGTTGAGTAAAGTGAACTTCTAACTAATTTTTGGAAGGATGGATCAGAGAGAGTGCTCTGATAACATTTATTTTTCCATTCATTCCTACAGCTGTAATTCATTTAAAAAATAAAAAATAAAAGGGAAAAACCTCTTTTCACAGCAAAAAAGAAAGTCTCTAATGCTCACTCTTTTATGATGATAATATTGATGGTGCACCTTGAAGATCAACTGATTCATTAACCATGACCCATTCACAGCTAATGCAAAACATTATAAAACAAAATTATATCACTTGTCTTATTTTTTTATAAGAAATTATATTTACAATAGTAGAGTGTTCAAATACTGCATAATCTTTTTGAAAAAATTGAATAAATACGAGATTCACATGAAAAAAAAAATTAATTTTTTTAATAGTGGACTCCATTCTCTTTCAAAACGATTGGGTGGCGCTTAAACACTGCTGCACTACTATATGTAACATTACTTTTTTATTTAATCTAGCAATTAATAGGTGAGATATAACTAATTCTTTTATAACTAATTACAATGCATTTTACAAATAATCAATGCAACAATTAATACATGAACTTCATTAAAAATAATTTTATTATTATAAAGCTTATAACCTCTATTTAAAATAGAGTTTGTAAAACAGTTATTAAATAGTGATAAGTTTATCATTTTCCTCTAATAAACCTACTGACAAATTAAAGTCTAAAAGATATTTTCTCCTTGTATTATCCACGTCAAAAATATCAGATGGGGTTATTATAAAGTTTTACATGCATGGTATTCAGCTGAATTGTCTGTACTGTTTAGTCAACATAGGGAAGAATGGAATTATTACAGATTTTTTTTAAACACAGTTGCGTTACATACCACGTTTCTTCCTCTCCAACACCAGTATTTAGGGCCTCTGCGTTCCTCAGCGTGCCTTTTTCATTAATATCTGCACACTTCCGTTTACAACTTTTTAGCTTCATGGCTTCCTTCTTTTCCTCTCAATCCCCACTTTTTCTTTCCAGCTCCCATAACCTTTTCCATAAGCTTTTTTCCTCTTAACCGTATTCATTGTATTGAATTTATTGGGGTTGGCCGAGTTTTGCTTCTCTCTGTTAACCTGTCCTCATGAACCCAAGGAGTTGAGGCCGTTAGGGGTCTGGTTTAAGAAACCGAGGCTGAATTCTGTACATCATTGCTGGTTTGTCAAATCCCTGGTTTTGAAAAACGGGGTTTGAGAAAAGGAAAGCAGTAGGTTTTTAGATTACCAGGAAATGGAAAACTTTTCTTGGGTTTACAAGGAAGAAGAACAGATGGATTTGCCACCAGGATTCCGATTCCATCCAACTGATGAAGAGCTTATTACCCACTACTTGTTCAAGAGAGTTACTGATACCAGCTTCTCTGCTAGAGCTATTGGAGAGGTGGATTTGAACAAGTCTGAGCCTTGGGAATTGCCACGTAAGTTTGCTTACACAAGTTTCCATCATTTTATATTTCTCTGATTTTCCATATTTATATTGTTTTGTTTGGATGAAGGGAAAGCGAAAATGGGTGAGAAAGAGTGGTATTTTTTCGGTGTGAGGGACAGAAAGTACCCAACTGGTTTGAGGACTAACAGGGCTACAGAAGCTGGTTATTGGAAAGCCACAGGGAAGGACAAGGAGATATACAGAGGGAAATCCCTGGTTGGGATGAAGAAAACCCTTGTTTTCTATAGGGGTAGAGCCCCTAAAGGAGAGAAAACCAACTGGGTCATGCATGAATACAGATTAGAGGGCAAATTCTCAGCTCACAACCTCCCCAAAACTGCAAAGGTAATATATAACTCCTTATGGACCGCTCTGGTTTTTTAGTCTTTTTTTCTCTGGATGCAGTTCGATTTGATGGATTTTTGTTCTTGAATTGCAGAATGAATGGGTGATTTGTAGGGTATTTCATAAATGTTCTGGGGGGAAGAAAATCCATATATCAGGGATAGTTGGATTGGGCTCTTTTGGTAGTGAATTGGGTCCTTCTGATCTTCCACCATTGACAGATTCTTCTGCAAATATTGGCAAGACAAAACCTTTTATTGAATCGGCTTACGTGCCCTGCTTCTCCAACCCCATTAGTGCTCAAAGAAACCAAGAAGGGATGGTTGATTCATTGAACCACTCTCTCTATGGAGTTCCTTCAAATCCCACTGATATTCTTCCAAGAATCCCAGCTTCAAGTTCCTTACATTCAACTCAAATTGCTACAATTCAAGGAAATCTGCAATTCCCAGGATGCGTTGGAATGCAAGACCCGTCAATTCTCAGGGCCTTGCATGAATATCAGGGATCAAACTTGAGGCAGAGTTTCAAAACAGAGAGAGAGATTGTCGGTGTCTCACAGGAAACAGCTGTGAATACCGATTTGATTGCCGAAATTTCTTCCCTCGTATCAAATCTTGAAATGGATGGGAGGCCATTTCAGGAGGTCCCATCTACCTCAGCTGGGCCACTAGACCTTGACAATTTGTGGAATTATTGAAAACTAAGACGCCAAAATTGGAAGAACTTGATGTTAAGGTAATAGAAGAAGTGGAAGATCAGCCGGTTAATCTATGTACATATATTTTAAATCCAAAAGGAACAAAAAAATAGTGAAACTGCGAAGCAAATATAATGCAATGTAAGAAATTATATGATCTTTCAAGTACTTTCTTTGTGGATTTGTTAGAGTTTGTTTAATTTTTGTTTTGATTGGCGTCATTATAGTCAATTTTCTTGTATACAAAATGAGTGACACAAGACAATGAGATTCAGCAGGTGGCCATGTAATCTCATTTTTGTATAATCTACTGAAAAAATATACAAGAAAATAAAATAAATTATATTGCATTTGCATTCAGTCAAGTGGACATATTATGCTTACATCACCGAGGTCACGACTTCCATTCAGAGATTTTTTTTTTTTGAAAAATTCTCTGTTGTGGTGACGCAGCTGATCTCTCTCTCTCTCTCTCTCTCTCTCTCTCTCTCTCTCTCTCTCTCTCGCTCATCCTCTTGCAGGCAGCACGCGCACACTGCGATAGACACTCAAATATTGTTTATCCATGATGGATAGTGTCAGAGATTCATTAATTGATAAAATGCGGCTCTGTTTATCCATGTTTGAGTTCCATCTTCATATCTGCTTCTTGCCTTGCAGATATGATATATAAATTTGTACGAAGATGGATAAGAGATCAGAGGCTCATTTGCTAATATGGTTCCGTGCTAGCTCAGCAGAGTTTAAGCGGTCACTGTGGGTTTATAAGAATAAATGAGTACATTTAACGATTGATTTAAAACTTAGTCACATCTGAACTTATACTCTAAATAATGTTTATTACAAAAAATGGTATTAGAGTCATTCTTAATAAAATAAAATAAAAAATGTAGGACGTGAATCATCCTTAAGAACTTGACAAGAATGTCTGAGATTTAAGTTGGGAATTTGTAGTATTCAAGTTGAGTATAGATGAGCCGGCCCTAGTTTAAAGAGAGACTCTTTATTTTCTCTAGTTTTCTTCTTTCCTATACGTTTTTTGGTTGTTTTTCTAGGGCTAAGTATGGCAGAAGGCCGATCTGCTGCACTCTGACGTTCGGCGACCACCATGCGCCTTACTGCAGGTTTCCCAAGTCACCGATCTGTAACTCCCCAGTCCCGCAGGAGTCGGAGAGTTACTTCTTATAACTTAAAACTCACATTTCATCAAGATATTTACAGACTCCAAAATTTAAAGTCATCAGAATACAACAAAATCTTTTAATAAAAATCCACCAATCCTCATAAATCTTCTATGAGTAATCCATTATACTTAAATAATCATCTCACCCATGTTTCATAATCATGATCCTTAACTGAACTATTTCAAAATTATCTAAAAAATGTTATTGAGATAAGGGGGCGAGTTATCAATAATTCAGTAAGTAAATAAACTATACTAGTGAGTAAACATGAGCATTTACAAAAAATAGAATGCAGAACAAAACATTTCTATTTTCAGAGTGCGGAAGTAGAACATGTTATCAAAACATCATAGCGAAGATTCAAAAATGATTTTATTCAAAAATATCCTTTGGCATAGTATACATGATCATCATCATCATATCAGAACAGAGGCCATGTAAAACCCCCATAGTGGGGTTGTGCATTTGTAGATAACCAAGCAGAGCATAAATCACTGAGTCACCAATATGTGCACTCAAACAGAGACTACTAGTATAACCCGTGGTAGGGTCGTATCCACTATTATAACCCATGATTGGGCTATATCCAATATTATTACCCGTGGTTAGGTTGTAATTGAAAAAAGTAAAAACATAATCAAATTCAGAATTAGAAAGTCATGCCAAAGGTTTTTTATAAGTCACATCTTATCAAAACAAAGTACTAAACATAATCATATCATCTTCTGAATCAAAACTGTTCCAAAACATATTCACATAATCATGCACAAATTCTTATAATCTTTCTTTTTGCATAGTTCAAAAAACACTAGGAAATACAAGACATGAAAGACGTGATCTGAAATGTAAACTTATCCTTTACCGAAACCCTAGTAGTAAACCAATGTGCACAGAGTGGAAACTGACTCATGGAGACACATAAGGGTGGGTTTAAGAGCTTTTAAAGAGAAATGGGACTCTAGAGTTGTAACCCTAATCTATTTGAAAATGATAAAAAACATCTTTCAAAAACAAATCATGTGTTGGATCCATAAATGAATTAGACCTCGATTTAAATCTTTAAAAGAAATAACCTAAACTTGTTCAAAAAAATTATCTTATCCCCTAAAAAGATTTTTAAACTAAATATCAAACCCAAAGAAAAATATAATCCACCAAATAGAGATTTTAGGCTCATAGTCTACTAAAAAAAATAAAATTTGAAAACTAAAATGGGTTTTTCATAAATTATAAATCTAAAACTTAAAAAAAAAAAAAAAGAAAAAAAAAAAGAAAAAAAAAAAAAAAACTTGGCACTAGACTTGGGTGTTACATGATTCTTCAGACAGGTGAAGAATTTTACCAAATACTCCAAAGTGTGAGCCACCCTATACTCCAAAGTATAGGGTTTGTTAACTCCGTTTTGGACAAAGTTGTGCTGTCTCTCATATGGTGGTTTGTAGAGGTTTGCAGCAGGAACTAGACCATGTCAGTCACAATTGTGTATTAGAGAGCTATTAATGTTATAGTTGGCTTGTAATATATGTTTCAGGTCAAAGTTGTAATGTTAATTATTAATGAATGCAGTATGTTTTTTATTTTATTTTTTTTTATAAAAAAAAGTAGAGTATAGATGGGGTCTTAATTGAGATTGGTACCGTTTGGGATGGAGAAGTTTTGACAATGCATAATGATTCTAAGAAAATATGTAATTATACATTGCTATTATTTGAAGAGAAATATTTTAGCCATAAAAAAATTACAAAAAAGTAATCTCACAAACTGATGTAGATTTATGTGGTTCATCATATTGTAAAATTACTTTTATAAATCTAACAGACCATGTAAAGCTATGTCAGTTTGTAATATTATTTTTATATAATCCCTTTGTGGCTATAGTAGTTATCTTATAACAAAGATTAATTCTTTATTATTTTCCTTGTCCATTTCATTCAATTCAAATTGTAGGCTATGATCTGTATCGCATGATATGAGAATTATATATAATCTACCTTCAGGACCCTTCCCAATGAACTCCCAATCTATTCTCCAATATGTCGATTTGTGCACACCATTAGAAGATCATGGAACTCGACCCAGAATTGTTCGTGATTAAAATTCGATAGGTGTGGTTGTCTAGTACCTTCAAAATGCTTCAAGACAAAATACATGATTATTGAACAACCATGGACGCCCTTCCATTACCCAATTTCTGTCATTAGAGTTTGCAAAACTGAGAACAAAAGTATTTGGTCAAATTTCCTTAAAGAAAATGTTCTTGTCCACTTTGCATACCTTTAACATCATTGACTGAATCACCTCTTTACCTATACGTCACTCCATGCAAATTTTACCAATCACGCTTCACTATCCCCTATCTTGATCACCAACAACCAAACCATCAATACTAACTTCTATTTCTGATTGCTCTTCATCATTTAGTCTAAACTGATCACTCAATGTTCCCAAATCTTCCATCATAGCGCACTACAAATACCACCCATAGGTGGAAACAGAACCACTCTGCTCCTTAGTTGTAGACAATGACTACCCCTTCACCTCTATCGCCTTAGAGGAAAACGAGAGAAAGATGACTAGATTTTTTCTTTTATATAATCTCTTTATGCTTATAGCAGTTCTCTTGTGACAAAGATTAAGTCTTTATTATTTTCCTTGTTCACTCCATTCAATTCGAATTGTAGGCTATGATCTGTATAGCATGATCTGAGAATTATATATAATATAACCCGATATTTACTTTTTATTTTCATGAAAACCATGTGGTGCTTTTTTTCCTTGTACATGATCCAATTTGTCGTCCTTGAACAATTTAAGTCCTGCACGAAACACTCCTCAAATACATGGAAATGGAGAATATTTGTCGACAACAAACTTTGATTGCTTTATCCTTTTTGACGGCGAATTTATATTATAGAAGAAAACTCCCAATTATCTTCTTCCTTCAAGAATTCCACCAACCAAATTACCAACATCAAGTTCCTCTCAATGAAGCAAAGTTTCCTTTTTAAAAAAGAGAGCTGCTACACGAGAATTTCTCGTGAGGTCACCTATTTAAATATTTTAATATTATTCTCATCTAAATACGTTTAATTACGAAATTATGATAAAATCATATCTATTAGTGCTTGTAACAGCCCGCTAGAAATTCAATGGTGGAATTTCTATAGACTTTAAGAATCTCGTGAAAACTCTGTAAGTTTTCACAAATCGGCTAATCGCAAAAATTTTAGTTTGTCAATATAGTCATTGTTATCATTTACTATGGTGCCAGAAATGCGATTTTATTTGTTTGAAGTAGTTAGAAGTTTCAGAATATATTATGGTTTGAACCACTAGACTCAGTTGATTATTAAGAATTTTATGGTGCAATAACTCATTTTCATAATTTCGAACGAAATACCTGTTCGAAACTATGAAATCTTTTTTTAGGGGCACTTCGGGGTTGAGCTTTGGTAAAAGATTTTTATGGTAGGTTAATATGAATATTTAGGAATTTTCAGTACTAAGTTTTTTACGTATTTTTTTGGAGTGAATAGTAACCTCGATAAGCGTATTAAGTACAGTGTTTTCAAAATCACAGTATGGAGTGTCCAAATTATGTTAGAGAAGTTTTATTTGGACATTTGGCAAGATCTTAGCCATATATAGTAAATAGAATTTGACACTTGGCATAAAGAGGAACCATTAGATGGATTTGTAAAGGAAATCAAGATGTAAGATCATGTCACCTAAGCAAAACCTTTTTCATCTGATCAACCAAATTGAGCCAGATCAAAGAGAGTTTCAACCCTAGTGAAACTCTAGATGGTTGGAATCCAATTGAAACCCCAAAATCTTGGTTGAAACTGAAACCCTAAACGGTTTCCCCAAACCCTAAATTGGCCTTCAAACCCTTGTTGATCCAATTTCTAGCATTGTGTTTAATCACTTGATTAAGTCACTTCCACATGCTATTAACTTCTCAAATCCTTGTTATGACATCATTATCCAACCTTTTAAATTTTGGAATTTGATTGGGCCAATAAAAATCGAATTTGGGCTTTATAGTATCTCAAACCCTAACCAAACCCCCTTTAAACCCCAAATTGAAACCCACTTGGTTGAGACCCACCAAGGCCCATGAATTTGGCCACATTGGCAAAGTTTCTTGAAGAAGTTTCCTCCCCCACATGGTAGACCATTCACTGCCCTTGGCTGCACCCAATAGTGCCTTGATGAGATGGAGAAACCTACCCCATCAACCTCCATACCTCATAGCTTCTACAGGTAGTCCTTTTCCCTTTCTATTCTCCAGTTTATGTCACATAGCTACTTCCAATCAATGGTCATTCAAGTCCATATCTTATCCCTCCAGAAGTATAGAGTCGTGCAAGACACGATTGTTTCTCTTTAATCACTTCTTCACCCCGTTCTTAGAGAGAAACCAAAAAGAGCTCTTTCAGGTAGATTTCTGGGTCTTTTTGCATGGAGATTCTCAACCTCTTGTAAGTATTTTCACACGATTATCCCTTCATAAAATTTTTTCATCTTTGAGTCTAGTTTCTTATATATATTATTCGTATCATTCCATGGTCATTTGGTTGGTAAAAAGTATTTTGAATCATGGAAAGGTCATTCTGGGCGTGAAACTGGAGAGTATGCTATATTTTAGAGTTTTTGACCAAGCTAATGGACATATCTTGGTTCGAAAATTTTATGGAGTGTTTTTAGCATATGTTTATGAGTTTATATTGAGGTTTTGTTGCATGAATAAAGTTTTGAATATTTCATGGTTTAATCTTACTCTTCAGATTTTGATATTTTTATATGATGATACCAAGTCTTTTATTTTCATGTCAGAATGTTATTTTGAAGATATTTAGTATTAGTTTCAAAGATATGATTTTTCTATGCAAGAGGATTCAGTTTAGGCCCAAGATTTGATGTGTTTAGATTAGATCTATGTTTTATTGATTTTTAGCCATGTGATTTTAAGTTTGATGGTTGGATATTATTTAGGACACATATTGAAACCATGTGATGCTTTATTTTGAAGGTCTCACATTCTTAAGCCATTGATCAAGAGATTTATCAAAGCTAGTTGAGGAAAAAGTTTTTGGTTTTGGACTAAGTGTAAAACCAAAAACTCCAAGTGTTATTTTGTGATTTTGGTGACTTTAGTTTGATGATTTAAAATATGGTTGATCTTAGGATGATATTATGAATATGTTAGAAGTAAGATTTGATTTTTTTGAAATTCTTAGAGATGTTTTGATTTAGGCTCAAAACTTGTGATTCTAGTGTTTGGATCTTTTTACAAAAAGTTTGGTGTTGATTATTAGCTTTTTATAAATGGATGTTTTAATTATGGTTTTAAACTTAGGATAGGAAGATTCTGTTGCAAAGTTTTGGTTTAAGCATGAGTTTTGAAGTTTGAAGGAATTGCAACAAAATCAAGAGAAATGACCTATGGATATTTCGGCCATAGTGTGTTTTACATAGTTGTGATTTGTTTTAAATTTTTCTGAATTGATATTTGAGTTTAGGACAAATTTACATGAGGAATGTAAATTTTAGAAATTTTTAGAGTTAAGATGTGAAATCCTTATGTTAGGGGTAAAATGGTCATTTTCCCACATGTAGAGGGTAAAATGATCATTTTACTCTAATTTGTCTCTTTTACACATTTCTAATTGTTGGTAATTAAATTTCTAACTTTTAGAATACCCTCTTACAGTTCCTCGTGTTTCGCACATTATTCTCGTAGAACGCGACAATCTAGGTAAGTTAGCTTCTAACTTACTATCAGTTTACTGTGTATGTATGATGGGTAAGTGAACTACAATTTATATATGTATGTTATCATATATGTCATGTCATGTCACGTCATTACATGTTTATCTGTTATGTATGATTTATTCTGTCATGAATATTTTTCTGTTACACAATCTATTATGTCACATATTGCTATATGTTATATGTCACATATTGCTATATGTTATATGTCACATATTGCTATATGTTATAAGTATGCCATGTTAAGTATTTCATATGTTACATGTATGTCATATCATGTAATATTCACCATTGCAAGTATGTCATGTTAAGTAAAGAAGTCAGATCAAGTTTATGTTAAATCAAGTTTCAGATCATGTTCATGTTAAGTTATTCATGTCAATCATGACCCTAAGTCCTAGGGTGTGGTAATATCCTAATGGAACTTCTTTGTTCATGCTGGAGTGTATAAATAGGTGTGAAATTCCCTGGGTTGATGAAGTACATTCAACAAGTTGCGAATGGGGCCTAACTAGCTGGTCACTGGAGCATGCCAGGCATTAACATCGATGGAGCTATATTTTATTTTACGTGTGTTCACAGCAAGTGTGGTACAAACAATCCATGGGGTGACAACAACTGTGAAGTATGAAGTATGGGGCCACAACAACTGTGGGGCATACACTACGTGAGACACAGCAATTGTGACACATGAAATACGTGGGGCCACAACGTGTGTTGTGATTTGGTAATCGGCAAAGACACACAGTTCAAGGGGACCCATGTAGCACCCATATAGTCACGTTATTAATTAAGTATATTGAACAAGATTCTAAGTTTACGTCAAGAAGTTAAGAATAAGCAATCATGGTAACCTCATGAGATAAGAATAAGTTTCAAATCAAGTTCATGATATGTTATGTTATGTTCACGTTCACGTTAAGTTTCAACTTCATGTTTATATCATGCTATGTTCACGTTTATGTTATGTTCAAGTTCACGTTCATGTCATGTTATGTTCACGTACATGTTATGTTCAAATTCGCGCTCATGTTATGTTATGTTCATGTTTACATTATGTCTCAAGTTTACATTTATGTCATGTTATGCTCAGGTTTATGTTAAATTCAAGTTCATGTTTGTGTTATGTATGTTCATGTTCATGCTATGTTTCAAGTCCATGTTATATTTCAAGTTTACGTTCTTGTTATGTTGCTAGTCCATATTATGTTTTAAGTACAAGTTCATGTTATGTCAAGTTAAGTTCGGTTCATGTTTTAGTTCAGGTTATGTCAGTTATACCATGTTATATATCAAGTTATGTTATGCTTACTTATGACTTTAATTATGCGTTCTTGCTTTTACTACCATGCATGCATTATTAACCTGTGTGGGAGTTTCTTGTTAACTTACTAAGATTTATAATCAAATTTTACCATGGTAGTCCCAACAACCATCCCCCCGAATGGTAGGTGAGGTGTCACAATCATAATAGATAGTAGACACTGGTAGACTGAATGAGGTTGACTAGACGCCGCAGACACGACGCGGAACTTTCAACTTCCATAGGTAGCTTTTGGACAGTATCCTAGCATCGTTAGTTGAGTTACATGAGTTACCCAACGAACTTTAATATTGCATATTATATGTCATGAACGGGGGTAGGTAACCTTGTGTTGCATGTCTCGACGCTTCAAATGTCCGTTCAATCTCAGGCGGAATCTGGGGGCGTCACAGTGTTGGTATGATCGCATCATATTAAACAAATCTTCTTACCTATATTGTCTTTAGTCAAAGTTGCATAATAGTTGTCACCTTCTTATTATGAATTCTAGCTAGCTTACAAAATTCTGAATTTATAAATAGTATTAGGAGATCACATGGTAATTGTGTTGATTTGTAATTTTGTCCCAAATTACAGTAGTTTCATATATAGAAATCTGTAGTCGATCTCAAAAATTAAGAGTTTGTACCACCATTTCTATCCTATTCTTTGCACTGGGGAAATCGTGGTCATTGAGGGATGTTAACTAGTTGAGCCAATTAGATTGTCAAGAAAAATTATGAATTTAGAATTTACAGATCAAGAAGTTGCTGCATAACAGTACAACAGCCCAAAATATTAATTCTTTAAATCTTGTATGCTTATTTATATGTTTTACTTAATATTGCTTGGGTTTTTTTTAAGCAACTAATCTTCCAAGATATTAAAGACGCCATAAATTTATGGTTGAGCATTTTTGTTCCAGATCATTGCTCTGCAGATAACCCATGCTCTATTATGCCTAGAAATATAGTGCTACCACATTCTCTCTTGACAAACCTTCATCAATAACAAATCAATAACATTATATGGTAGTAGCACTAAATTTCCAAGCACGATATAGCATGGGTCATCTGCAAAGCAATGATCTAGAACAGAAATGCTCAATTATAGATTTATGGCAACTTTAATATTTTGGAAGATTAGTTGCTTCAAAAAAACCCAAGCAATATTAAGTAGAACATATAAATAAGCATGCAAGATTTAAAGACTTAATATCTTAGGTTGTTGTACTGTTATGTAGCAACTTCTTGATCTTTAAATTCTGAATTCATAATTTGTCTTGACAATCTAAATGGATAAACTAGTTTTTTTTTTTTTGATATTCAAACTTCAAACTTCATTAATCAAAGAGAAGATTACAAACATAAATCAAATCATAAGGTTTGAGATAAAAAGTCCAAAATACAATCCCACCAAGTGGTGATACTTTCAACATGTCTACCATATTGAGCTAGAGAATGTGCAGCCATATTAGCTTCCCTATAAATATGTGTAAAATAGCATTCCCCAAATAAAAAAGACAATTGTTTAATCTCATGATAAATCCCACCATACAGGGAATTGGACATACTATCTTGATTTAAAGCTTCAATCACCATAAGACAATCACTTTCCACTTGAATCTGATGAATACCCATACCTGCATAGAGTTGCAATCCACAGAGAATAGCTAGTAATTCAATGTGCTCAACTTCATCAACAGCCGCTTCTGGTATAGATGCTGCCAGCAATATTCTTTCGGTGCTATCTCGCAATATGGCTCCAACTCCTGCTTTTCCAGCTTCTACGCATAAAGATCCATCCACATTTAACTTTAGAAAGTCTTCTTGAGGCACCTTCCATGCATAAAAATCTTTCACTTTCCTTCTATTCTTCTTGTACACAGCTTTATAATTCTTCAACAAAGATAATGCATGTTCAGCTGCATTGTGAGGAGATATAACAATTTGATCATGAAAAAATTTATCACACCTGTACCAAAAACCCCAAGCCACAATGAAGAAATAGATAGACTATCCCAAAGTTTAGCCGTGCAAAACTTAAGAGCCATGTCTAGAACATTTGAAGAAGATCCTGTATCCATTGTAGGTAGAACTTTCAGCCAAGTTCCTTCCAATAACTTGCTGCCCACCAAAGCATGAAAAACTCCTTTTTCGTTGCAAAAACTACAAGTCCCATTAATAGGAACATGTTTTAATAATAAATTTGTTTTTGTAGGCAGTCCATCTTTGCAAGCATGCCCTGCAAAAATTTTAATCTTATTAGGAACCGACATTTTCCATATATGTTTCCAAATCATTCTGTTGTTGCTAGCATTTGAGGATTCAGCTTCATGAGGGCCTTGTTTATTCATGATGAAACGGTAGCAGCTTCTAACACTAAATAAACCACTTCTTTCAAATTCACAGACCCTTTTATCTCCACTATTCACAGCACCACAAGTCATTTTCAAAATATCCATTACTATTCTTGGATTAAAGAAAGCTCTAAGTTTTTCCATGTCCCATGATCTAGAGTTTTTAGAAAACAAAGTATTGACACAATCCCATTCGGTTCCCTCTCTTATCTCAATCCCTTCCTTCACCAATGAGTTATGACCTGGAATCCATTTATCAACCTAGATATTAACAGAATTTCCGTCTCAAATCCTCCATCTACATCCATCCACTACCCACTTTCTAGCCTCCCAAATTCCTCTCCAAGAATAAAAAGGAGACCTACCCATACCAGCTGTCAAAAAATTTGAAGATGGAAAATACTTGGCCTTTAGTAGCCTATGAAGTAAAGAATTCTCATCTTGGATCAACCTCCACCCTTGTTTAGCTAACATAGCCAAATTGTGAATTCTCAGCTTCTTAAAACCCAAGCCTCCCCAAGATTTAGTTGCACACATTTTATTCCAACTCAACCAATGTATTTTCCTCTCATTATCTTTTTGACCCCACCAAAAAGGAGCCATCATGGCCTCCAAATCATCGCATAAGCTAGATGAAAGAAGAAAACAATTCATAGAGTAAGATGGAATAGAGAGCGCCACTGCCTTTAGCAAAATTTCCTTACCCCCTTGAGAAAGAAACTTTTCTTTCCAAGTTAGCAACTTCTACCAAACTCTTTGTTTAATAGATTGAAAAGCTAAGTTTGTGACACCCCCAAATCCCCACGCATGGACATGGAAAAATCGAGACGTCTGGATGATGACATCACGGGTCACCACCCTATCGACGAGTGCCAAGTGTGTGTATAAGTAACAAATGTGCACAAAGAAACACGTAGCAGATAATGAAAGTCCTAACTAAGTACCAGAATTTTTCTTGTTTAATACAAAGCTGTTCAAAACTTATATATTAAAATATTACAAGATACAAATATTATTCAAAGCAACAACAAGATATTAACTTTAACTCAGAACTCCAGCGGAGCCGCATCCTCGGGCTCAGCCTCCTCCTCCTCTTCGATCCCTGCACTAAAATATACGGTACCAAAAATGGTGCCGCAGGTAAGTAAAATCCAAACACCACTAGATAAAAACATAGTAAACTCCACAATATGCATGAAAGAATGCAAATGCTCACATCCCATAAAATCACATTTTTTCCACGCACGCCAAAATCCCATTTGGCCCCAAAAACGTATTCCTCACCAACTCACGCCAAAAGTCTCATTTGGCCCAAAAAACATATCCTTTAAACATAACCTCGCCATTATCCCCGATAATGACCCAAAAACTAGACCGTTAGAGCACTGTAGGCGGGAATCACAGGCAGGACTCTACCACCATCCCTACGCGAGCAACGTAGGCGGGAATCACAGGCAGGACTCTACCACCATCCCTGCTCACCACTGTCCCTATGCGAGCACCGTAGGCGGGAATCACAGGCGGGACTCTACCACCATCCCTGATCACCATCATCCCTACGCGAGCACTGTAGGTGGGAATCACAGGCGGGATTCTACCACCGTCCCTGCTTACCACCATCCCTACGCATGCCTCTGACTCAAACCAGTTAGTCCAACCATTCACATATTTCACGCTTACCAGCATAGCTTTCATTTTTCAAACACATGTACATGCATGCTACTACACGAAAATCCCGGTTTTTCCTTTTTAAACATGAACATGTGTGCACTATACAAAGCAAACATCAAGGCACAAATATCTCAAACAAATAACAACATCAACCAAACAACTCCGTCCTCAATCCATCTGACCCCCGAACTCTTCGGACTCAGTCTGGAATCAACCAACCAGCAGTCAAATAATTATTGTAAGAGCAAAATATATTTAAATCTAAAAGTAGAGTTTGGAAAATACTTACAGCGCTATATGGTATTTTTCAAAAGCTCGCGGCGTTGCAAACGGTGGAAGAAAAGCAACGTAAGAGGGTAATTTACACTGTTGTTGTGGGTAATAAATTACCCACTTTCGAATGGGAACAAACCAAGGCACGAAATTGATAGGGAAAGGTCTTGAGATATTTATGAAGTTAAGGAAAATGAGTTTTGGCTGTGGGTAGCGGTGGAAATGGCGGAGGAAGCGGAAAAAGCTCAAATCGGAGTTGAGCTTGTGGGAGCTACTCCAGAAATGGGTGGTTTAGGTCGGCAAGAGGTAGGGGAAGAAGCTGTGAAGAGATGGTGGCTGGAGATGGTGCGACGGTACTGGAATCGGTGAAAAATCATGTGGTTTGGAGGAGCTCGTGGTGGCTAACAGTGGCTCGAATGGAGGTGAAACTTGGTGGGGATGTTCACCGGTGAGAGAGGAAGAAAACTGGGTGGGTGGTGTAGGCCACGCTGCCGGCGAGCGGCGGTTCTGGGCTGCGAAAGCAACCGGCGACAAGGGAGAAAAACAGAGCAGGTGCCGCGACTTCCAACCGTGCGTGGTGGCTAACGGCTGGTCCGATGGCTCTGAAAATTAGTGGGGATGATCTCTGGTGGGAGGGGAAGAGAATGGTGGGGGTGGTGCACTACACGGCGGCCGAATGACGGAGAACCGGGCGGTCAAAGGGGCGGCGACGGAAAGGAAAGGGAGAAGAGATCAGCTCGCGGGGAGAGAGGAACCAGGGAAGAGAAGGAGAAAAAGAAAGAAAGGAAAGAAAATAAGGAAAAGAAAAAGGAAAAGGGAAAAAGAAAAAGAGAAAAGAGAAGAAATGAGGTCCAATCCTCACTCCGGAAACCAAAAACCGATCCGCCTAAAACAATATTGAAAACCGTAAAACGACTAAAATAAATTGAACACAACATCAAATAAATTAAAATCAATTTAAAATAAAATAATTTAAAATAAATAAACCAATATATTAATTAAATTAAAAACAACTCTTCAGTGAAAATACACGTAAAAGCGAGTCATCACACAGTTTCTAGATCTTCCCACTAATGGTGGTAACCCAAGATACTTCTTATACTGCTGAATTTCAGAATTACCCCATAAGTTTTTAATATCTTCTCGGGTTCTACTAGGCACATTTCCACTAAAAACTATTGTTGTTTTCTCTCGATTTATCTGCTAACCAGAAATTACCTCATACTTTTCTAGAATTGCTTGAACCTTTCTATTTTCTTCTAAATCAACCTTACAAAAAATCAAACTATCATCTACAAACAATAAGTGAGTGATATTCAAAGCCCCTCTACAAATTTTGACATCTAAAAGTTGCTTCCTCAGTCCAACTTCGTTTCTAGATCTTCCCACTAATGGTGGTAACCCAAGCTACTTCTTATACTGCTGAATTTCAGAATTACCCCATAAGTTTTTAATATTTTCTTGGGTTCTACTAGGCACATTTCCACTAAAAACTATTGTTGTTTTCTCTTGATTTATCTGCTAACCAGAAATTACCTCATACTTTTCTAGAATTGCTTGAACCTTTCTATTTTCTTCTAAATCAACCTTACAAAAAATCAAACTATCATCTACAAACAATAAGTGAGTGATATTCAAAGCCCCTCTACAAATTTTGACATCTAAAAGTTGCTTCCTCAGTCCAACTTCCTTTAATAAAATGGTTAACCCCTCAGAGCACACGAGAAAAAGATAGGGAGACAATGGGTCCCCCTGTCTAAGTCCTCTAGAAGGGATAATAGGTCCCTTAGGTTCTCCATTAATAAGCATAGAGAAGGAAACCGAGCTAACACACAACATAATCAGCTTGACAAACTCCTCATTAAAGCCCAACACCTCCATAATAGATTTCAAAAAACCGCACTCCACCCAATCATACGCTTTACTCATATCCAATTTCAAAAACATAAAGCCCTTATTCCCTATCCTCTTAAGCCTCAAATAATGAATTAATTCATAAGCTATGAGAACATTATCAATTATTAAGCGTCCAGGCACAAATGCACTTTGACATTCCCCAATAATACTTGTTAATACCAATTTCAACCTATTTGCAATGACTTTAGCAATCAATTTATTAGCCACATTGCATAAACTGATCGGCCTATAATCCATAACTCTAGTTGGAGACTTTTTCTTTAGAATCAAAGAAATAAAGGTATGATTAAGTGAAGAAGGAAAAGAACCTGTATTGAGAGCATTCAAGACTGCCGCAGTCACTAAGCTGCCTACCACATGCCAATATTTTTGGAAAAGGATTGGCGACATGCCATCCATCCCCAGAGCCTTGGAAGGATTCATCTGCTCTAGTGCTTCCTTAACCTCATCTTCAATATATACTCTACTTAGATCTTCATGCATATTCGGAGTGACTCTTCCCCTTAAACCATTTAGAAACTCTAGAGAATCATTTGGAATTGAAGAAGTGAACAAATTGCTAAAGTAATCAAGAATTACATTATCCATATTAGTCCTCTCATGCCATTGCCCCCGCTCATCCTGAATTCTTTTCAATCGATTTTTTTTCCTCATTTGAGATGCTTTCATATGGAAATATCGTGAATTTTGATCTCCTTCTTTTAACCATAAAACCTTTGAATGTTGTTTCCACATCACTTCATCTTTCTCCAACCAGATTTGTACCTCCTTTCTAGCAACATTTAAAGCTGAAATATCAAACCCACGAACATCCTCATACACATGTTTCAATTGCAAGTTAGCTTGTTGAAACTTCTTCTGAACATTCCCAAAGCTATTTCTGTTCCATAGTTGTAACTTTACTTCACTCTCCCTAATCATCCCCTCTACATCCTCCATTCTTGATTGAGCATTACTGTCACAACCCCACCTTATCAAGAGGGAGACCGTGATCCCGTACCTATTCTTTTTCCTATTATAGCAGTAAATTTATTTATATATGAATTCCCATATTGTTATTAGTATTATTATTATTATTTTATTAATTTTTTTAAAAAGATAATGCGAGACGATTCGAACGCATCACGCATAAATTCTAATTTCTAACTAAAAGAAACATCTAATAGACATACCTTTACATTCCTTTACAAAGGACTCTCAGAGTCCGTCATCCATTTATTTAACATAACTACTTTAAACAAAAAGGGACTCAGTCCCTTCAGTCTTTACAAAAGGAAACTAACTTAAAGCAGGAGGGGTTTCCATTACCCCACTATATACTTTATACCCGAAGGTATTTTGTTTAGAAGTTAACTCAATAAAACATCCCCGTGTGGGGTTCAGTATTGAAACATAAGAAACATATATTTTCATTAAAAAAAAAAAAAACCAAACTACCAAGGGACTACTAAACATCGGCCCTTCCCTCCTCAGAAATACTCGGCTCCTCAGTAGATTCATCTGTACCTGGACGTTTAAAAAATAAACACAAAGTGAGTCTAATACTCAGTAAGCAGTACACCATGCTGTTAATTTAATAAGCATATAGTACTTTCTTTTGAAAACATGCATTCATAAAACCAATACTAATTCTGACAATACTTCCATACATATACTTTCTTTATAACATCATGCATACACTTACTTCTTACTATCATGCATATACTCACTTCATACTTTCATGCAAAATCTTTATTTCTTATTTTCATACATACTTATATATCATATCTTCATGCATACGCTTCATTTAATCTTTCATTTTCTTGTGGCCAACACACTATTACGCCCCGTGTGTTGGGGTTAGCGGTCCTATTAGACCTGGAATCCACCCGTGGCCACAGGTTAGGAACCCCTTTCTATTAGGGAGCAGCACTGGGTGCACTACCAATACTACTTACCCGGTATTGCAATCTACCAATTTCTTTGATATCATTTCCTTTCATATGGCCATTACATATTTTCATACATTAATTCATTCCTTTTCTTTCTTTGAAATCAACATTTTCAATATCTTCCTTAGTCTGATGAATATTCTTTTATTTTGGAAAATAGCATTTTATGTCATGCTTACATATAAATAAAACCTTATTTATTTCAAGAAGCATGTATAAAAATTTCATGACTTAGAGACTATATGCATGCATTACCATATATACATACAATCAATTATAATCAATAGGATACTTAACAGGGGCTACCAAAAAAGGCTTGTACATAATATAAACTCATTTATTCTTTAATTAGAGGAACGTTTGGAAAGAGATAGAGATATATTCTTCCACAAGAGAACTTGACGTGGGCGCATGGTCATAGCTACTTACCTCGATCCGCTGCAATCCCTTTAACTTCAGAAAATCCTATCCAATAAATAACAAGTGTGTTAAAACTCATCCAACATCCTTTATATCCCCTTTTAACGATGGCTAAAATATTAAAAATCTAACATCGTTTTCTACCCTTAATGTTACCTCAATTAACTACCCTCTCGACAAATCCTTACAAGAGTAACATAAGAAAATAGTTAATTTAGTTAACATAACATCAAAACAACTCCATATATGCATTTAATCACTTAAAACAGAACATAATTATATATATACACAAAACAGAACATTAAAACAACCTTATATATATAATTAATCCTTTAAAACAGAGCATATATGTAGATATACAAAACATAACATCAAAACATCCTCATATAAATACTTAATCCCTTAAAACAGAGCATATATGTATATATATAAAACATAACATCAAAACATAAACTAAACAATTTAGTTAGCTTCCAAAATCACATTAAACAATTTACCTTAAGCTCCTAGATTCTTTCAAGAGGTGAAGTGAAGGTCCAAAGCTTGAAGAAAATGAGAGGAGTTTGATTTCTTGAAGAGGAGAAGAAAAGAGGGAAGTGGCGTTGCCTAGCATAGAAAGAGAGATGAAGAAGACTTGTTCTTCATTTGTTAGGTGTAGACCGATGGGTTCAAAGAGGAAAATCCTTCATCTATTAGGTGTAGACCGATGGGTTTGAAGAGAAAATCCTTCATCTATTAGGTGTAGACCGATGGGTTTGAAGAGAAAATCCTTCATCTATTATGTGTAGACCAATGGTTCATAAGAGAAGAAGGCTTAGTTAAATTTTGGTCATTAAAAGCTTAAGAAAATGGAGGGTTAGGATTAGATTTAGGAAGATAACTATTCCAATTACCAATCCAATAGTGGGAATCATTTGTGCTCTTTCATAAATCATAAAATTTTAGGATTTAAGGAAAAAATACTATAAGGCCTTAAAATCATGTACTTAATTTATTTTAACAACCCACATAAAAGTAAAAACACACCCATCTAAATAAAATAATAAAAATCTTTACATGAACATATTTAACTTAAGGAATAAAATAAAATGACGTAAAAACTCACATAGTAAGATTAGGGCATTACAATTACCCATCCTCCATTGGTCTTTTATGATGGCTTCACATTCTATATTTCCAACCCACATTTTCTCAAACTGAAAGAGTTTTTTCTTTTTATTAGGAATTTTAGCTTCACCCTCCAGTTCTATCCAAATTGTTAAATGATCTGAATAAGCCACAAGGCCATGAACAACCTTTGCATTCGGATAAAAGTTCCACCAAGTTGAGTTGGTAAGGAACCTATCTAGTCGTTCATTAACACAGAAATGACCTTCTCTTCTGTTTGATCACGTATATTTATATCCAGTAAACCCCAAATCACGTAACTCACACTCCTCAACAACATCTCGAAATGTAGCAAGTTGATTTTCCGGTTTGGGATTCCCCCCCTGTTTTTCATGTTGGAACATCGTTTCATTCAAATCTCCCATAACTAACCAAGCCTCCCCATTTAAACATCTTAGGCTCCTAAGAAGGGACCAAATCCTATATCGCAAATGAGTTTCAGAAACCCCATAAATAGCCGTTAAAAACCAGTGTTCCCCAACTACCTTATCATCACTAACCACAACATCAATATAAAATGAAGAGTAGTTAACAATTGAAAGAACTACATCCCTTCCCCAATATAAAGCAATACCCCCTTTTCTACCATTTGCACATACTGCTAAACAATTCGAAAAACTGAGTTTATACTTACAATTTTTAGCATCTCGTACACTGAGTCTAGTTTCTTGAAGAAACAATACATCAGGCGCTTCCCTCTTCATCAAATCGCAGAGGTGGTGAATGCCTTGTGGGTTCCCAAGCCCACGGGCATTCCATGCTAAGATTTTCATGGCTGCCAATGGTGTTGTTCAACAACCATCGCCGATAGCTCAATATTTTCTGCCAGCTTGGCATTATTGGAACCGAACGCATCTTCACTTCTCTCTGGTTCATGTTTCGTTCGTACCTGCCGAATAACTTTTGCTTTAGCATTCCTCTATTTTCGCTTTTACTGCCTTCTAGATTCACAACTTTACTCTGAATATTGTCTTGTCGTTTCAATGTTAAACGATGTCTTATGATGCCATCTGCGTGCACTCAATGGGTTAGGTTTCCTCATCAATTCATGGGTCTTCATAAGCTTAGGCCCTGATTCAATCGGGACCTCAAAAATTCCATCCTCGAAAGCCTCACTAGAAAGCCCATTTGCATCCTTCATTACCCCATTAACACCATCCTCTCTAACCCCATTAACACCATCCACTCTTGCCGGGGATAACGTAACGGTTATACTCTCATGAAGGACGTTAATGGGTAACGTACTTTCCTGAAATTCAGCCCTCTTCTCCACATCACTCCCTTCCAAGGAAACTGTAACCGTTTCGTTATCCCTGTCGCCAGGACCACCGCCTGAACAATGATCGATTGCCATAGCTAATTCTTTCTCCGTCACTGGACCAGAATCTTTCAACGAGCTGGATGGGGCTAAGATCCTTATTGTAGAATCCATCTTCGGCTCCCTTGAAAATCGGCTCTTCACTGAAGTCTTCTTTTCACTAAAACTTCTTGCCCGTAACCACACCTCATAAGGTTGAATATCCTCCTTATTTTCCATTCCAGAGATGTCCTCCCTATTCTTGTAATCTTTGTCAATATGGCCCATTCTCCCATACCAGTAGCAAAAGTTTGGCAATCACTCATAGGAGAAGTGAATCCAAACTGAATTACCTCCTCCAACAGACAACTTAGATCCTAGTAAAAGGGGTTCATGAACATTAAGCTTTACCCTCACTCTCAAATACTCTCCCCATTCCACTTCACCATTCTCTAAATCCACTTCTTCAACAAACCCAATCTTCTCCCCGAGTTTCTGACCAACATGCACATTTCGTGCCATAATAGGAAGGTCGTGAAGTCTAACCCAGAATGAAGCAGTCTCCAGATTGATTGCTATACTTGAAGTCGTCCATCCGCCTCTGCAACCAATACCAGATGTTTGTCAAACGTCCATGGCCCCTCCTGCAGAACCTTCTCTTTGTCGCTAATATCCTCAAACCCAGCAAGAAACAACGTTGTCGAAAGATCCTGAAAACGAACACCCATGACTGTCTACCATATTTTCCGCATCGTACCCTTAAAAGCTTCCCGATTAAAGCATTTTTCTATAAAAAGCTTCATAAACAAACATTTTCCCCCCCGAGACAACACATCCTCTAATTTTTCTGGTTCTATAACCACATCTTCACTTTCCTTCTCAATTAAAGAAAGCTTTGTATAAAGAACTGGAAGATCATCTTCCGTAATCATACTTTTAGACTCAGAACAAGACAAACTGCACCAGGGCAATACGAAAACCTCTACGAAGAGGAAAACCCGGCTTCACGATATCACCCCAATGGATAAACTAGTTAACATACATCAATAACCACGATTTCCACGATTTCCTCACTGCAAAGAATACTCCATAGGATAGAAATGGTGGTACAAATTCTTAATTTTTGAGATTGACTATAGATTTCTATATATGAAACTATTGTAATTTGGGGCAAAATTACAAGTTATAGATTGACTACAAAACTTAGATTCTAAGATCCATTTTCAGTGATTTGGAAAAAAATTACAAATGAAATATCGATTACAAATTCTAGATTTTGAGATCTACTTTTTAATAATTTCTTTTTTGATAAGAGATCTACTTTCAATAATTTGAGGTAAAATTTTAAATTTTAAATCTAGTACAAATTTATTTGTATATGAACGAAGAATGGACCTATTAGCATGGGGGCTTCGAGGGCTTTACGGGGAAGGGGGAGACCGAGAGGGCCCCGGACCCAGAGGGGTTGCCAGCTTAGCCCTTAGGTGCAGGACCGGTTGTGAACCCGGTCTCTCAGCTAAGGTTCGTTGTTTTGTGAACGGTATTTATGTCATTCAGATGACGGAGGGCCCACCCTTACCTGACCGTTGAACAAGATTGTCTCGCGTGGTAGGTCCCAGATCGATAAGGTAAGAGGTAGGACCTGGAGGAGTGTGGGGTTAGGCCCTTTCTAACGGTTCACACGTAAGCAGATGGGGTCCACCGTCGGGATTCGGCTTTCTCAAGCCTCATGATTTTTTTATTTATTTTTTAATTAGGATTTTCTGGCCGTCTTCTTGTCGCCACGTGTCGTTGACACATGGGTCCCAAATTCTAACCATTCCCTCGTGTATGTGTAGAAAGACAAGTCGTAGACTCGTACAGTTAATTTTTTTTATAAACATAAATTTATAAATTAATATATAAAATAAATAATTTTATAATATAATATATCACATTAAATCATATAAATTTATTTATAAGACATGGATTTGTATTACATAATTTCACTAAAAATATAAATACGAGAGGCCAATACCTCAATTTGCTTTTAATTTAGGTACTGTTTGGCTATCAAGAATTTTTATCTCAAATATAAAATTTTCATTTCATCATTACAATTTTTTCAGACATCCAAATAAAATATAATAAACAATCTAACTTTTTTTCTTACTTTTTCAAATTCTAAAATAATAATAATATTAATATATAATATTTTAATATTTAATCTTAAAACTCAAACTTTTCATATAAAAAATCTTAATGGCCAGGCACAACCTAATCTCAAATACATATATCGTTATGCCATCATGCATATAAATAATTAAGCTTATGGCCCTTTTATTGAACAAAACATTATGTTTAATGACACGTTTTGTTAGTATTTAAAATGATTACGTTGTAATTTTTTATCAGTTGGTTCGTTTCGATGTTGCGTGTACGTTAATTTAATTGAATTTTTATGCTTCAGATAGTGTTTGCTTGCGCGGTTGCGTCTCATTTGCAATGAAAGATACATAATTAAAATGTCACCCACATGCATCTGCAGGATTATTATTATGAATTTGATGACTAAGAAATGTTACATGTCCCCCAAGTGTTTTAGATTTAAATTATGGAAAATGCTACGATATCTTATGTGTTTGTCTTCTCATTTTAACCATTTATTTATTTTAATTTTTTTTGATTTAGTAGTTAAATAAGTGATTTTTAGTGTATTAATGTATTTTTTTATTATTTTTTAAAAATAATTAAAATTGTTTAAAAAATATGAAAAAGAAAATAACCAAAAAAATAAAATATTAGGTGTACCCTATTATTACAAGAAATAAAATTCCTAGCATCGAAAAATAGTTAAGTTTTGGGTAAAAGAGAAATTATATTCTTCAATATAAAAATAATAATGTGTAATGTACGATGTTTAGTATTTCCTTAAATAGATATGGGTGGGGTCAAGCTTATCCCCTTTTACTTATTATTTAAATTTAATTTTGTTCATCTAAGCCCTCACGGAAGGGTACAAAAAGATAGGAGGCATGGTATGAAGCAATAGGATGGAATGACAATAATGTAAATAGCAATGGAATAATTTAAGTTAAGTTGTTTATTGAATTTTGAGGAAGGAGAGAAAAAAGTTAAAGTAAAATATTATAAAATTAAAATATTATTTAATTAAAAATTTTTAATATATATATATTTTTAATTTTTAAAAAATATATTTATTTTTAAAGTTTGGAAAAGTTTTAATGAATAGATGAAAATGTTAAAACTTGAAATTGAAAAGTATATATGTTTTAATGAATTCATCTCATCAATGTTCTCAAACAACTCCTAAACTAAAATCTCTTATCATATTTTTTTCCTTATAATTGATGCATATCAGTGATAAACTTTGCGTTTAGTACGAAAACTTCGTTGAATATATCAAATTTCATTGCTTGAGGATTCTGCTAAGTAATCGTCTATTTTCAAACTGTGATTTTGTTGAAGTTCAAATGTGAAAAGAAAGTTGAGAGTATCCCATCTTTTCAGATGCTAAATATTTAGCATAGGTGGCAATGTGAAAAGAAAGTTGAGAGCATCCCATCTTTTCAGATGCTAAAATATTTAGCATAGGTGGCAAGAACAAAATCACAGTTTGAAAATAGACGGTGGCAAGACACCTATGCTAAATATTTATGTCGATTATATTAGTTACTTAAATGTCAACATTAGATTAGAAAAGTTTTAGTTAGATAATTGATAAAATCTTAGAAATACTTGATGAATAGTTTTGGACACTTAACACCATGAGGAGCCATGAGATGAATTGTAAAAGAATTAAAGTGTGAGATCATGCCACCTAAGCGAAACTCTATTATTTCATATGATCAATCAAATTGTGTCATATCAAAGAGGGTTTCAACCCTAGTTGTAATCCAATTGAAACTCTAAAATTTTGGTTGAAACCGAAATCCTAAATAGTTTTCCCAAACTCTAAAGTTGGCCTCTAAAACTTTTTTTATCTGATTTATAGCATTGTTTAATTACTTGATTAAATCATTTTTACATGTTATTAATTCATCAAATCCTTGTTATGACATCATTATCTAACCTTTCAAACCTTTAAAATTTGATTAAATTAAGAAAAATTAGATTTGAGCTTAATAGCATCCCAAACCTTCTTTAAACCTCAAATTGAAGCTCACTTGGTCGAGTCCCACCAAGGCCCACAAATTTGGCCACCTTGGCAAAATTTCTTGAAAAAGTTTCCTCTCTCATATGGCAGGCCATCCATTGCCCTTGGCTGCACCCAATAGTGCCTTAATGTAAAGGAGAATTCCACTTCATTACCCTTCATACCTCATGGCAGTAGTAGGTAGTTCATGCCCCTCACAATTCTTCACTTTATGTGGCATAAGCACCTTCAATCAAGGGTCATTGTGATGACCCGTTTTTACATGTATTTTCATTGAAGGAGTGTTTTTAATTTAATTAATATATTGATTCTTTTATTTTAAATTATTGTATTTTAATTGGTTTTATTTTATTTGATGCGGTGTTTAATTTATTTTAGTCGTTTTACAGTTTTTTAAAATCGTTTTCGGCGGATCAGTTTTTGGACTCCGGATGTGAGGATTGGACCTCATTTCTTTCCTCTTCTTTTTTTCTTTTTCCCTTTTTCCTTTTTTTCTTTTTCCTTTTCTTCTTTTTTTCTTTCTTTCTTTTTCTTTTCTTCTTCTTTTTCCTCCTCTCCCGAGTGCAGCAGCCCTCCCCCTTCGTCCGTCCCTTTAGCCCACCCAGCCGACGCCACCTCCAGCCGCCGTGACCCACCTCCACCTCCAGCGTGTCCCTTCCTCACCGTCGAGCTTTACTGCACCGGTGGTGTGCTACGCCGGCCACCCAATCTCTCTCCTTTCTCCTCCAAACGAATGGGTCTTCTAACTTTTTTCTCCTCTTTGAGCCACCATACACGGCCAAATCAGCTACCAAGTCCCACCATTGGATTCACCACATCAAGG